>NW_010189714.1:10205-23772 GCF_000695765.1 Mesitornis unicolor | reverse complement strand
AGCAGGAATTTAAGGGCTGTGGTGTTTTTGGAGGGGTGAGAAGGGGGCTCATGCACTGCAATAGCAGTTACATCTCTGGCAGCAGATGGGATGCACCCCAAATTACTCTGCAGACTCCTGACAGGGACAGGAGCGGTGCCACCCGAGGAGGAGGAGGAAGCATCCCTGCTTTTACCCCAGCACAACCTTCTTGCTCTCCTTCCACTTCCCAGCAGAGCCACCCCCCACCATTTCAGGGCTCTTTTTGGGGAGTTTTGCACTCTCTTAGCTGTACTTCTAGGAAAAGCACCATGAGCAATGCTTCACGTCAGCAGAGCAGCTTTAGCAGAGCTGATGCTCACCAAAGACAGCTCCGGTGTGGTAATGGGATTTGGAGCCGTCTGTACAGGAGCTGCACAGAACTGCAATGGGAAAAGCCTACATCTGTAACCATTTTAGCAGGAGGCGGATTGAAGACAGCCTCAACAGAGAGGCTCCAATCCGATGGGAACAAGTCGCTATTTGTTTTGCTGCTGACATACAGCTGCAGTAGCTGTGGGTGATTTTAATAAGACAGGATAATATTTCTATCAGTTGTGGGAGCTATAGATTGAACCCATATAGGCATCT
The DNA here is from genome assembly GCF_000695765.1 of Mesitornis unicolor. Taxonomy (NCBI): domain Eukaryota; kingdom Metazoa; phylum Chordata; class Aves; order Mesitornithiformes; family Mesitornithidae; genus Mesitornis; species Mesitornis unicolor. The sequence continues at coordinate 23,163 of NW_010189714.1, read as the reverse complement.
GGCTTGGGGCTGAGCGATAAATCTCAACAAGATCCAAAGCTCTTCTCGTGCCTTGGAACCAGAGAGATAACACACATTTCTGTTCGGATGTCGCAGTTTGGGGGCAGAGCAGGCCTCCCACGACCGATTTACAGACAAGTGCTGCTGAACAGCACTTTGATGGCAGCAAACCTGCTCTATCCCTGCTCCCACACCCCACCAACGACAGCGAGCACTGTGGGACCCAAGCCCTTGCCATGCATGGAGGCTCCTGGCTGCCCCCTCAGTGCCTTAACCTCCCAATAAATGCTGTTTGCTGTATTTCAGCTGACACAGCTACCGCAGAGACACCAGAGACCACCCTGCCCATCTCCCCTTCCCTCTGCACCTGCCTCTTCCCACCAAACCCAGCCCCACGCAACCCCTGCTCCCTCCTTGGCTTCCCCCCAGCTCCTCCCAGACCCACCTGGCTGCTCCCATCCCCCAGCACCCACAGCTGAAAGAGCCCCAGACCGATGATTTTAGCACATTTCACTTCTGAGGGCAGCAGAAGGAGGGAGGGAGGAGCAGGAGACCAGTTCTGCCTTCCACACAGCACAAGATAACAGCTTAACTTTGCATGACCCCCTACAAACAGCTGCTTTTCCCAAAAGCTTATTTTGCCAATTCTCTTTCTCACCACCAAGGCCATTTCTAGCCCTTTTCAGTTATCTCATCAGTAAGATGGGGACCCCATCAAGGGCATCCTTCACCCTGAGCATCCCACAGCCCCATGGCTTCGCAGTCCCGTGCTGCATCGCCAAACCCCAGGGCTGAGTACCAATGCTGGGAGCCAGCGTGTAGGGTTTGGGAGAAGCAACTGCTTAATGAAACCAACTGCTAGAGGCTACAAGCAGGACTTCATGTTTGATTTTTTTCATCTTTAATGAATGTTTTTATTGTCTCTCTCAATCTTTATTAAGTGAAGAGCCAGACAAGTAGTTGGAGGGAAAATATACCACGGCATGAAGCATAACCACTGTGCAGAGGGGATGGATGCATCCAGGGCAATCCATTTGCTGTGCAGAAAGGAATTAATAATTTAGGCTGGGGAATGCTTATTTTCGGCTGATGACCAGCACTTTCCCACATGATCAATGTTTGCACCTTGACTTTTTGGTACACAATCAATCCGTGCCTGAATACGGCCCGAGTTTTGGGAACTGCTACGTCTGCAAGGGCTGAGCCGCTTGGGGCTGTAGCATCAGTGTAGCTGAATCTCCTGACTTCGCAAGAGCTAAATATAATTTATAGTAAAAAAATAATTTATAATAAAAATCTGTCTGCCCCTGAACTTTTTTTAAAAAATTGCATTTTCCTTCACAACTTTCCTCCAGAAAATGTTAAGAGGGGAGAGAATTGTCCTTTCCAGATTGGGTGTTACAGTGGCCAGATTGACCCTCAAAGGGACAAAGGTCCATCAGCCCTGCAAAGCCCACTGCCTTGGACAGGCCACAGGGACCCAGCACCATACTGGATATTGGCCTTGTTTCATAACCTCTCACATTTACTATGATTCCAATCAGAGCCTGTCCTTGTCCCTGCCAAGTGTTCATAAGATCCCCTTCCCAAGCAGGCACAACTGCAGATCCAGGGTCTGGAGCACATCTCAAGCCTCCAACCACCCCTCAACTCCCCCTAGATCTACATTTTTTTGCCTTTTTCTCCCAGGCGCTTTGCCAGCCCCAGAGCCTCCCTTTCCGACACCCTTCTCTCCCCCCCACACTTTTGTATTGCTTTCAGCTTTCATCTGGTTCCCATGCAGCACCAGCGGCACGCCAGCACTGCTGCTATCAGTGGCTCCCGCTCTAATTGAATCTTCAAATCTTGTCTGACAGGACGAGACAAAAAGGAAACGAGACTCTTGTTGCCGAGCCCTGAATCCCCCAGTGCTGCCGAGCACCGGGATGCCAGAGAGCATCACACGGTGCTCCCGAGCGTGCCTGCCTTGGCCCCTGGCACCACTGTGAGTGCTGCCAGCATCCCAACGAGCCCAGGAAGGCTCAGGGTGGCCCCAGACAGGAGGAGTATGAGGTGCCAAAAAGCTAAAAGAGCTGAGAGATCAGAAAAAGGAAGGGCAGAGCCACACAGACACCTGGCTCATACCTGGCACAGGATGGGGAGCAGAGCTCAGCCCTGGGCTTGGCAGGGATTAGGGAACTGAGACCTTGCTCAACACACGCAGGCTTGCAACAGCAGCACCCCCTCAGGTCACTCCATCGCCCTCCCAAGTGATTCTAAGCTCAAGAAAAGCAACTCCATCTCCATCCAGGATCTCAGAGCAACCAGAGGCACCCGAGAGCATCCCCTCCCTCACTGGCACAAGGTAGACAATGCCAATAAGAGGTCTCACCACCACAATTTTGCCTGGATTCTTACCTGCTCAGGAGCTCCAGCCAGAGGACACCTCCACTCTGCAGCAGCTCCTTTAGACAACCCTTATCCCCAGGGCTGTTGGGGGTACATACAGGAGCTGAGAAGTGATTAGCACCTGCTGAGCAAGCACTAATTGGGAAAAGGTGGACATAGGAGGAGGGGAGGGCATGGAGAGGACAGCAGCTCCTGGTGCTGGCCAGACACGAGCAAAAATGGTTTTAGCCCATATAAAAAGGCCAGTTTATAAAGGTGCCATGAGCTGGGGGCACCCCTGAATGCTGCTGGACCTTCTGTACTCCACATTTCGCTCCTTTGCTGCCTAAACCTATGTCAATCATTATTCACATCCCAGCTCACCCCCAACAGCCCTGGATGTGGAAGGGACTTTTTTTTTTTACTCCTTTTCATATTTTATTTTTTTAAGGCCTCTGCTGGGAAATCTTTGTAATTAATAGCCCTTTAAAGTAAAATAGAATTAAACATAATTTGGAACACGCTGAGGCTCGCTGGCAGGTTGCGATGTGGGTGGCTGATGAGGAACGGGGCAGCTGTGGGTGCTGTAGAGCTGCCACAGTGGTGCATGGGTACCCGCTGTGAGATGCGTCAGTGGGCTCACCTCAGAAATTTCTAAATTACTGAGAGCACAAGGCTTCTCTGTCACAGCTGTGGGGACACTGGGGACTGCTTCATCCTGGCCCACCTGTGGGAGATGGGATGTGGACGATCCCACTGGGAGGAGATGCCGAACACCAAGCACTGGGGCAAGGGGAGACCCGATCAGACCGACTTCTCAGAGGGCTATGATGGGTCAGTCCGTGCCCGAGGAAGTCTTCTGGGGTAGAAAAGTCTGATTTTCACACTTTTGGAAAGCCAGGTTTGCTGAGCCTCTGCCAAAGCCTGCGCTTCCCAGTCATCCTCTTGTTGGAGCGTGCAGAAGCGTGCAAATGAGGACTGGCTAATTTAAATTTAATGCTGATGAGGAGATCTTCCTCCTTCTTCCAGTAGAGAGCAGATGTTCTCGTTTCACATAGGCGAGGCGTCTCTAAATCATTTCCCCAGCAGCGAGGTGAACGATGATGTCATTGTTTATAGGTTATTAGTTATTATTTCATAGATGAACCTGACATTTTTCCCTTTTAAAGATACATTGGGATGGATTCTGGGTTTCTGCCACTGAAAATATCCTGGCAGTCCCATTGTTAGCCTCCTTCCAAGACGCAGGCTGCTTTCCTCATCGCACATAATTAAAACAGCACTTTGAATTTTCAGCAGCTCGCAACATCTTCATGATATACGGGAACCCAGGCAACAGCTCGCTGCCAAGCCCAGCCAGGGTGTGAGCACGGCATGCACGTGTGGATGTGCAAGATGCCACCAAGGGACACCACAGTACGTTGGCAGAGCAGCGTGGCAACCCCAGCCAGCCCCAGACACAAGCCACACACTGGCCACTCAGTGTGGTCCCCTCTTCTGTGCCAGTTCAATCATGCCAGTGGGGAGGTGCTGGTGGTACCCAGGGTGCTTTTAGCTGGTTCAACACTGTTCAGCTGAATCACACAGCCTACCCATGGTCTTTCTCTGGCACGAATCCTAATTACCTTAACGGAGCCCAGGGGAACACGAGCAGCTTGCTGCTGGAGTTTTAACCCGGCCAGTCGCACAGCAGGCTGTGAGGGTCATGGCTCAAATGGGGCAAAAAAGAAGGGGTTTGAGGCTGCCTAGCCCTTGTGAGTGCACATGGCCAGAGCCACACGGGACCAAAACAAGATTCCTGGGTGCAGGAGGTGCCAGACCCAGTGGGTGGGGCTGCCAACGCAGAACGGCAGAGCTAGGGGAATGCAGCTGCCCCATGGGGTTCAGGGTCTGAGTGTGGAGCTGGAGGAGGGAGCACAGCGCTGCCAAGCCCCATCACGCATGGGGAGCCCAGTGCCAGCCCCATGCCATTGTTCTCTGCATGCTGGTACCAGTCCAGTGTGTGTACCTGTCCTCCTTTTTCTCAGTGTACCAACTCCTGTGAGCTTGGGGCAGACCCAGCTTGTCCTCGCAGGTAGCAGCCACCACCCAAAAATCACCCAGGGCTTCCTCCCACCATGGTCCCAGCTCATTTCCCCATCCCAACACCTGGTGTTGACAGCCCTGACCCTGCCCCAGTACAAACCAGAGATCCTTTAGCGCATGTCCCACCTCATGTGCATCCCCACTCAAGCGGCAGCGCAGCACGGACACAATCCTGGCTTTATTTCAGCCCAAATTAGACTCTGTTCTGCCCTTGCCCTGCAAGACCTGAGCCTCAGATGCCTCCTCCCCCTGCCTTTCCCATGGCCCAGTTCTCACCCATACTGGTGTGACTGGGGCAGCTCCCACCCATAGCACTAGCTGAGCAGGCACATGGTGCTTGCACACATGGAGAAGCCAGCAATGAAAGGGATCACATTAGTGCTCCTCTAATCAAGGGAGGGGAGTTAATGGCATCAAACTGGTTTGTAGTTGGTGGTTTTGATTAGTTTTATTTATTTTTTTTTGAGATCTAGCTTCTATCTGTCATTATCATTACATTGCATAACCAGGCAGAAATCTGAATGAAGTTAATACCCGGGGAGCGTGGTGCAGAATATTCATGTAGTGGGAACCAGAACGAGGCAAATGTGAATCTTTATTACCAGTGGAGGTTGTTAAATATTTATATTTTCTGTTTGAGACACGCTGTGACACATGAAACTCAATTAGAATATAACTAAAAACCATGCTAAATTATAGATAAATGCAACAAATGAAGGGGAGCAGCCTGAGTTTCCGGCACACAGCCTCGGAGGACAAAGGTGACAACTTCGGGAGAAGAGGGCAGCCCCACCAATGCCACCACCATCCCTCAATGAGCATGGGCACAGCTCTGTGTTTCCTCTGCAGGGCTGATTTTTGCCCAGAGACATCCCAATGGAGACCTTGGGAAAGCAAGGTACTCCCCAAAAACCACCCCATACCTCTATGCAAAGCAGCCCCAGACATCTCAGCTTTCCTGCCGGTCCCAATGAGTCACCAGCCCCCCTGCTCCCGAGCTGTGTTTACTTTAATACGAACACATTTAGTAATAAAAACCGCAGTCAAAAGGAAAGACAGATGTTACTGAGAAATATGTATTCGGGGCCAAACGCTGCGCTGGTGCCGTGCAATGGAAATGGTTGGAGAATTCTACTCCTTGGCTCACAGAAGTCAAGCTAAGGACACAGGCAGGGATGGAAAATTAGGGCCTGAAAGGATTGTGGGGTTAATTCTGTAATTATTTACTCTGGGAGATGCTCGTCATTGCTGGGGAGCGGGGGAGGCCACATGGACGTGGGCTTTAAGTGGCTGCTGCCAGGGCTGAGATCAAGCAGTGCCTCTGTGCAATATCCACAGGGATGCTGCTGTGGGTGGACAGACGGATGGACAGGTGGACAGCCATGTTCCCAGCCCAAACAGGCTTTTTCTCCCCACCCTATGTGGTTCCGAAGCCCCCAGCCTGCTGGGATTCCCCTCGGTGGCCTTGCAGGAGCATCCCGCAGGAGCATCCCACAGTGTTGCCATGGCGATGCGGCTCAGGCAGAAGCCGGGTGCTGTACCCCTGCAGGGGCGGCTGCAGGACCCCAGATCAACCACAGCCCTTCCCTTTGGCTACCCCAGGAGACAAGAGTGATTTTATGGCTTCATTAACGTGGCAAGGATCTCAGCCAGAGACGAGCACACGAGCTGTCCTGGTGATCAAAGCCGCGGCCCTTCATTAGTGGCAGTAAGCGGGAGTGTCATTAGTGTATGACAAGGGACACCAGAGCAAAAGGGCAGACCGACAGGGAGGTGGCGTGGAGAGAGAACAGCAGCTCCCAGAGGGGTTTCTGCCCCTGCTTCTCAACTTTACGAGCCTCGAAGGAGCCCAAGCCCCCACTGATCCCCCCCCCACCCTGTTCCCATTTGGGTGGAGGGGCAAGGGGGCTCCACCAAAGCAGCACAAGGATGGGAATGCCAACCCCCTGCCCCATGGTGGCCGCAGCTGACCCAGCCGTGCCCAAGGCTTTCCTCCCCAGGGCATGTTTCCAGCCTGATTTTCTGCTGATTTTGTCTCCTGCCTCCTTTTGTTCTGTCTCGCTGCCCCCACCTGCCCCCAGCCCAGGTCCTCCTCCTCGTGCGCCCCCCTCCCTGGCTGTCCCCTCACCAGTGCTGCCTGCCCTGGGTGCTGCGTGCAGAGAGATCCTCATTTTGCTAGCAGATGAAAAACATGCCATTTAGTGAAGAAAACAGCAATACAGATGGAAAAGAGGGGGAAAAAGGGCATTTAAATTAAATTTAAATTATGACTTTGCCAAGGCTTGTGAGCAGAATCCCTTCCTCCTGCTTCTGACTGCTCCCTCGAAGCGGAGGGATCAGTGTCCTGCCCATGCTGGTGAGGATCCCACACCTGCATGGAGAAGATCCATGGGATCCATGAGATGCACAGTCTATGGGCATCACATTTTCCATGGAGAGAAGGAAACTTCCCTAGCTTGTCCCATCCCCACAGGTCCCCAGAGCCCACCAGTGCAGGCTCCACAGGTTGAAGGGTCCCCAAATGCCATGGGCAGCCGCGCTTTGACCCCCAGCTTGGGCTGATCTGCCAGGACACATCCAGCCCCATCCATCAACACTCGGGCCAAGGCTTCACACTATGGACCCCCTCCAGCACTTTGTCTTTGTATACTCTTTCTAAATTAGATTTTGCTCTTTTCTCTGTTATTCCTGCCAGCCCCTTAGGAGCTGGGAAATAGCTTTGTCCCCTTCTTCTCTCCCTTTAATTTCCAGTTGTTCACCAAAACACCAACTCGCTTTCTTGCCTGCTTTTCTGGGAGATAAACATGCCTGTGCTGCCCAGGCTTTGCACATCCCAAAGGCAGCCAGCATTCCCAGTACGCAGCAAGGGGAGCAGCTCCTGCACCCCTTGGCAACGGCGGTCACAGCCACAGAAACCTAGGTTTTAAAGCACGAGATGGTGAGGAAGAGGTGCTGAGAAGAGTAGAAAGCCTGGTGCTGACAAGACCCTGAGCAGGTATATGGGAGGGATGAGAGGGTCCCAATGTGGGAGTAGGATCTGTCCAAAGGTAGGACCCCAGAGGTACAGGGGCCACATGCTCCATCACAGCCTGGCTGCAGGGCCACGCAACTGCCATCTGATCGTGGAGCCGGGGGTCACATCAGTGCCACTGCACCCAGCACCCTGGATCTATCCAGGGCCCCATGACTAATTTGGGATGCGGTGGACATTTTTAATATGCTGCTATAAATATTCATGGGCTGTCAGCTATGAAAAAGGACCCTGCCTCCCGTCACACTGCCCTGCCAAAAGGCAGCACAAGGGAGACAGACCAAGCCCTCACTGGTGACCATAGGGGTCAGAAACCCTGGGGGCCACTAGGACATCCCCAGTTTACACCAGCGAGCATCCCCTTGTGAGGATGCCTGGTTGATGCACACCTCTCAGGTGGCCTAAGCCATCTTCCGTGCAATATCTGGTTGAACCTCAAAACAGTTTCCTCTTGACCGTCATGTCCCCAGCGAGCGCGGGGGTGAGCGCGTTGGCATGGGCGGGGGCCGGCTGTCAAACCCGTGCCTCGGATCCCATGGAGCCGAAGCTCGCGCCTGTCACGGCAGCCTCCAGTCTGCTGAGCTGCAAAAACCTGACGAAAGCCTTGTGCTGAGTCGCAGTTCTGCTTTGCTGGCATGCGTCGCCCCAGGGATCGCCTGCCACCAGCTCCCACATCTCCATCTCTCCCTCCTGGCACTGCACCACTTGCGCATCACCCCATAGAGCTATCCAGCCTGTCTTCTGCATTTCTGAACACCTATTGATTCCTCTTTTATGTGCTTCACCCCAACGTATCAATCAAATTTAGCCTCTGTAACTCAAACTAAATTAGCTGCCTTTAATCCGTGGATGATTGCAGTGAGCCCAGCTCTGCCTGTCCCAGATTCATGGGTGTTGCATGAGTGCTGGGTCATGCAGGGACATTCAGGTTCCTTGTCAGTGGGTAAAGCCCCCAAACAAGCCAGGGAGCATCAGCCCTGAGGCATCAGTGGAAGTGGTCCCAGGATAGCCACGCTGTGGCCAGAAACATGGCTCTTATGGCCAGGGCCTTATCCCGCTACTTTGCTGTTAATCTCAGGCCCTCCTGAAATTTGGCCTCAAAACCCAAGCATCGTCACCCAGCTCCTGCTTCCCTCAAGCCCCAGGGTCCCTGCTGTGGGTTCCAGCCTTAGCTGATACCATAAAGAACCTATGCGTGCTCCTGCCTGGCTGCAGCACACATAGAGTTAACCCCAAATCCACCCGGTCACAGGGAGAGGAGCAGCCTTGGTGCTGCTGGAGCTGTGTATAAACCCCCAGATGAAAAGCAGAGCCTGTTCCCCTTTGATTAGCAGTCGAGGCTCCCTGGGAGCCCTCAGCATCTCTCGCCTCTAATTGAGCAGCTCACAAAGCGCCGAAGGCACCGGAGGTGCCACCAGCCTGGACTGACAGCCTGGCACAGCACCTGAGGACATCCTCAAACTGGTGACAAGGCCATTTAGGACCCACTGGGTTCCCAATTCCTTTGCGTACCCACAAACCACCCCCTCCCACCCAGGCACCCACAACCCTGGACACATGCCACCAGACATCCTCCTCCGCCCTGCTGCAAAGCCTCCAAAACACACATTTAATCTCAGTTTAATGCAGTAGTTACCATGGTCAGTAAATACCGAAACCATATTAAAGGAGGATTAATAGCCGTGTAATGGCTAAGTGTCTATTGCATAATACTTAATAAGCGTGGATGGCCTTCCGCCGCGGGCACGCAGGGCTCCCAGCCATCCCTCCCCATCCTTCCCAGTGGTGGCCAAGGCTGACAGTTCCACGAGGAATGGATGAGATGGCTGTGGCGCTGCCAGCCAGGAAGGGGGCATTTCCAAGTGTTAAAACTGGTTAAAGGCATCAGGCTGCAGCGCCCGTTTGGAGCAGCTGAGCATCATGTGGGGATGACGGTCCCCAAAATGCCTCAGCACATGCTTGTGGTCACAGCAGTCAGTGTGGGAATGGCTATGAAATCCCCTGCGTGGCCCCTGGAGCACAACTGCCCCTCTCTGCCGAGTACAAAAAGTCATTAAACAGCTCGGCTGGATCCTGTCTGTGTTTTCTTCCTTAGGGGTAGATGCAGGCAGCATCCCCATTGCAACTCCCCATCACACCGACTTCTCGCTGCACCCAGCAGCATCCCAACACCAACTCACTTTCAAGAACAGAGCCATTAGCTTGTCTTTAGGGTCCCCCGCTCTCTGCTTCAGGAGCACTGCCCTGAAATGCAGCATTCAGGACCCCCAGTTTATCCTGGTAAAAGAGGCACCGGACCACACAGTGGCTCTGGGAAAGGCTGAGCAGGGCACATGCTCCAGATGGCAAGTGGTTTGGATAGGAATCGCCAGGACACACTTTCATGGGAGGGGAATCTGAGGCAGGGTCCAAACAAAGCAAGCTCCTCCCCACAGAGCCCCTGCACCATGATCTGGCACTGCTCTGCATGGAAAGTCAGTTTAAACAGGAAAAAAAAAGAGCACATTTTGAGAAACTGTTGGCTGGCTTCAGCTGCAAATTCACTTGTCAGGAATATTGGAGTTACTGGAACTGGATGGCGTGAACATCTGTGCAACGCAAATTGGGGTGCAGAGGGGAGCGGGGTCAGCTCGGCTGCCAGCCCCTGCTGTGGATGCTCCAGCAGGATGCATGCAATACATGCACCACCACCCCCTCCAGCGAGCTCCCCAGAATACCCCAGAAAGATGACTGCGACTCAGGGACTCACCACACCAGCTGCAAACTCCTTTTGGGTGAATATTGGAGTAACTGGGCCTGATGGCACAGAGGGACTCCTCACACCAGTGGGGCTCCAGCCCCACATCTCCTTCTCTGCCCTGCCTACCATAGGCTCTCCTAATGTTTTATGGTACAACAGAGCTTTTCCAGCACTCCTAGAGCAGCCATGACCACCACCTGACCATTCCCGACCTCCCTCCCTCCTGCAGCCTCCAGCTACCAAAACCTGCTCATTTATGCCCAAAATAACCCCCAGGCAGGAGCTAACTGGCTGCTCAGGCATGAGCAGATCAGGTGCTCAGGTGCTGACTAATTGGCTGCTCAGGTGTTGACTAATTGGCAACCCATGCACACCACAATGGGGTGCTCAGGCATGAACCAGTCCCACACTGGGGTGTGAATTGAGCACTCATGCAACTGGGTGCAGAAACCTCATTATTTTGCCCAAACCTCATTATTTTGCCCAACATACCTTCTCAGAGGGGCTGCAAATGGTATGCCTGGATTGCACCCCCACGTGTATTTTGGGGGAGGGCACAGGCAACAGAGCAGGGTTGGACCCCGGTTTCGGGAAGCCCCTCTCCATCCTCCCTCTCCCACAGATGCAACATCACAAATAACAACAGCTTTCAAAGCCTCGTCTCCCATTGATGTCACATCAATGCCAATGCAGATAAAAGCTGAGAGACCCAAAACTGGCATCAGCTTTGCCGGGGAATATTAATTAGAGGGAAAGCCTCATTAGAGCAGCAAGGGGGGCTGTTGGCGCTGCCTCTCCCCTGCTCCTTATGAGCTCTGGACTCCCGAGGGGGCACTACAGGCATGAGGGTGGGCATTCCCCCAATGTAAGCATTAAAATTAAAACGTTGAAAGGGCTTTTTTTATTTAAAAAAAAAAAAAGAGGGAAAATCTGCTTCTCCCCATCTGCGGCTGCTGGGGCTCTTAGGCAAGCCCAGAGCCCCAGGCAGGGTGACAAACCCCTCCTGTGCCCTCCTGATGACAAACTCAGGTGTTTGTGGGGAAAAAGCAGCACACAAGTTATTTAATGCCTTTTGGGATGGGGTTTTTTTGAGAAATCTGGGACTGGAGAGGAACAGAATGTCACCTCCTGCCACCCTGAGCCTCCTCGCCAGTGGGAGTAATCACCCCAGAAAACAACACTTGCAGCAAATCAATGGCATTTGCAGCTAAACTAGTGGGTTAGCAACAGGAAAGCAAGGAGGAAGCAAGCATTGCTGGGAGGGTTTAATGCCATGGCTCTGCCAGCTCCTGTGGCCAGGCCTTGCTTTGGCACCACCTGCCCAAGAGGAGCTGCACCCATGGGTGCCCCAGCACCCAGTCTGGCTGGGGACACTGAGGGGACCAGTGAGGGGGGTTGCTGTAAATTAACCCAAGCAAAAAGGCCCCTTCCAAGGCCACAGAGCCAAAGGGCTGAAGCAGCCGAGTGGCTCTGGGGACGGGGCAGAGCATGGGGCTGCATAGGACAGGGTCACCAGTCCCAGTCAGCAGCAAGGCAGAGGTGCCAGGAGGCCCGAGGTGATTTACTACCGAGAACTCTTCTTCCTTTTCTGGGTTGTTAGTTTTTGTGTTTTGTTTTGTTTTGTTTTTCTGAGAGGCAAGCCCAATTCATCCTGACAGAGGTTCATAGCACATTTTTGTCCAGCGGCTGCTTACACAGACGTGCCGACAAGCAAGACGGTGTGGGAGAAAGGCACCCTGTCTCTGCCACGGGGGCTAGTGGGCTCCGAAAGGGGCTCAGCACCTCACCTCCAGCCCTGTGCCACCCTGGGGATGGCTGTCACACATAGACCCGCCTGGCCCCAAGACATCTGGGCTTCCCCATGGGGTTCACAGCGCTGGTCCCTGTCTCCGAGGATGCTCTCCTGGCACAGACACAGCACCCACCCGCTCCAAGCACTGACGGGGACTGGTGTCAAATCAATCCCTGCAGCAGAGGTGCCAAGTTAAAAAAAAATAACAGAGGAAAGGAGCCATCTGCCAAGCCAGCAATTTTCAGCTGGATTTCCAGAAACACTTCAGCTTTTAAAACCAAAAGAGGAGAGAAAAATAAAAACCTCTCCTCTTCCACAAGCATAGAAAGCATTCACGGGATGAGGTGCAAAATTCCTCTTTGACTTCAAAGGCATTTCTCCTGGCCAGTTACCCCCAAATCCTGGCACAACCCACTGGAAAACCAGCGGGCAGCACAGCTCAGCACCATTTTTCTGCCAGATGACGGCATTCCACCCATCAGGGCACGGCTGCTGTGCCGGGGAGTCCCCAGGTGTTGCAAGGATGCCAAAAATGTGGTACTCGCCCCTTTGGACCCAGCAGTGCCATCCCCATGGCTGGTGTCAGCAGGATGCAACTGAGACCCAGTGAGGATGGGTGAGCCCCTTGGTCCGGCCTAGGCTTCGCCAGGGAAGTTCAGAGCAATGTCTCCCCCCTCAAATGCTGGCCTAAAGGTGTTTTTAGGGGTTATTGCTCATGTTGTTATTAAAACTTTCTGCGAGTCCCAGGGGAAGTGGTGCAGCCTCACAGGCCTCCTCCTAGCATGGATATGGGCACAGGCTGCCTGACCTTTTGCAAAGAAAATGAGGCTCCCACAGGTGCTTTCTGGAGCTGCACAAAATCTGCATCACTGGCAAAGCCAGGACGAGCTGTTTAGCTGCTTGGAAGTGCTTAGGCTGGGTCTTGTGGCACATCTTCATCAGT
>NW_010189714.1:1394-10174 GCF_000695765.1 Mesitornis unicolor | reverse complement strand
GAAGAAATTTTGCATGCACTATATATTAACTTAATGTATGTTACAATCTACTGTGCAATGGAAAAATACTGTGGCTGCTGTAACCAGTAACACTTTCAAAAGCACTTGACTCCCAAGTCAACCAGGTGCTTCTGAAAATGTTACCCTGGGTTGCTATAGGAACCCTAATAGTTTTCCCATCTGACTCCTCCATTAACGCTGGGATTTATATTTAATTTGTTTTCCTTTCCCTCTGCAAGAAGAGGCAAGGAGCGAGCACGCGTGCAGGGAGAGGAGATGCTCCTAAGCAGATGCCTCCTGGCCACACCAAAACCAGCACCGGTGACCAGGGCTGGTTCTGCCGAGATGCTGCCAGAGATGACCAAGCAACAGCCCTGTTGCACTGCCAAAAACCACCCAGAAAGCAGTTGATGCCCTGGGTGGCTTTATTATGGGTCTCTCCAGTGTTTCCAGTCTGTCTCCCCCACGCCTTCATGCCCACAGAGGGGCTGAGGGGTTCACGGGCAGAGCATCCCACGCAGCTCCTCGGGCGAGGTGACGGGCAGGGAGCAGGTGAAGTTGCTGCAGAGGTAGGCAGTGGCTTTCCCGTCCTTCCTCTCCAGGGACGCCAGGAAAGGCAACTGGCGGTAGAGGAACCCAGCACTCTCTCCATCTGCCAGCATCAGCACCTGCCAGAGAAGATGCTGTGAGAGCGCAGCCAGTCCCAGCCAGCTGGTCCTCCTCTCCCTGCAGTATCCCCCCATGTGCCCACCCGAAGACAGGAGGGCACAGGGAGCCGAGGGAACCTGTGCCAGCGTTCTGCCAGGGTCCTGTGGTGGCTGTGTCCCCACCACACCTGTGCTGGAGGGGGCGCATGGTCCACACCATCCCCACCAGCTTTGCCTCCCTTTTCCGCTCCAGACCGTGGGCAGTCAGGGATGAAGCAGAGGGACCAGCACCCAGCAGCCTGGAGCAGGGCTGCCCAAGCTGGCCGCGTCCTTGGGGACCCCCACGCAGCCCAGAGGCAGCCCCAACCCCAGCACCAGCACTGCCCGTAGCACCCTGCCCAACTCCTGCTCTCCAGATGCTTCCCAAAAGATCAGACACTGGTAAGCAAAGGGTCAGGCGCTGACCCGGCAGCACCAGCCAGGGGTGACAATGGGGCTGCCATGATAATTAGCTTTTCTGAAAGGGAAAATGTTTGTTAAAGCCTCAGGGCTTGTGGGTTAATCACAGCAAAGGCCAGGAGCTGGCAGGGAGCCTGGCACCTACATCAAAGCAAAAGGTGAGCAAAACACAAGCCCTTTCCAAGGCCTCAGGCCTGGCAGCAGCATCCTGCTGCTGGGGCACATGGCTCTCCATGGCCCCAGTCCTGCATGTGCTCCCACTGTGACACCCGCTGAGCACTGACACGCTTGCCACATGTTGATGCCATTCACACCACCGCTGAGGGATGCCAACACCAAACGCTGCCACCCACAGTGCTCACATTGCCCACTATGGCACTGCTCACCCAGTGTGCAGCACCCTCTGCCACCAGCCCCAGGGCCAGAAGCAAACCCAGCACCAACAGACAGCACCAATGCCCACGCAGCCTCCCCTGTGCCTGGCAGGGACTGCCCTCACCTCCTGTGTCCCCATGGGTCACCACATCCCCAAGCCCTTGCCCTGGACAACGGCTGCTGCAGTCCCATCCTCTCTTGTCCCCCCTTGTCCCACATTTCCTGCTCGGCCCCTGCCGTGACCCAGCTCTGGCTCAGCCCGTCTCCCTGCCTGCCTCCTGCTCCCCCCACAACCTCCTCCCTCCTTGCCTTTGTCTAGAATTAATTCCAGGAGTGATTAATTACCAATTCATGTCCAATCTGAAATTCATTATTCATTTTTCTCACAAGCTCCCTAAGGTCCTCTTGCAGGGCCAGGATGAAGGCAAGCGGCAGGCTAGCACTCTGCAGCTGAGGAGATAATGGGATCCTTCATAATTACCCTAAAGACCATTAATGGGGCAGGGATCTAGACCAGAAGCCAGGATTCAGCCCTGAGGCAGGGATCCAACCCTGCCACCTCCCAGCACCAGGATCTGCAGGGGAGCAGACACGGCATCACCCCTGGAGCACTCACATCTCTACAAATGCTGCCTGTGGCAAAGGTCTCCTCAGGTGCAGGGTCCATTTAAACCTGCAACCCCAGTGCCGCTCTATCACTGGCATCTCGACACAGCAAAGATTTCACTGAGAGGTTTGTAAGGAATTAATTACTGGAACGACCTAATTAATTGTGTTTCTGCAGACGAGCCTAGCCTCCAGCGCCCTGCCAGCACCGAGGGAGCAGGGGCAGCAGGGGACACAGCGATGACATTTCCCTGTCTCCTTGGCAAAGCCAATTCTCAAAGCCACTGTGTTCCCAGAGCAGGTGACTTAGGGCTGGTGAAGGGGAGCTGGGGAGCAGCTGAAAGGGGCTGAAGGCTTCCTCTATGCTCCAAGGAAGGCAATGGCCTGGAGGGAGATGGACCTGACCCTGTCCCCACCAGCCAGGCTTGTCACCAGCTTAGCAGGAGGGAACCAAGCTGCAGGGGAGGAGAGGGAATGGCTGCGCTGTTTGCTCAGCTCAAGACCCTGAAGCTGCCAGCTGCGTCCCCCCAAGAGCCTGTGTGGACTCAGGGGACCAACGGCTGAACCAGCTCAGGGACAGGGAGCGGTATTGTAAGCAGCAGCACTGGGCTCCCTGCTGCCACCACAGCGCTTCCCATCCCTGCAAACTGGGTCACCCACTGTAATCCTTCAGAGGGAGAGGGGAAGAGCATGGGAGCAGAGGCCTCACACACGGCATGGGGACCAGCATGGCCAATGGTGCTCCTGGATGGGAGATGCTGGCATTAAACACCTCTGGGCACATAGGCAGAGGGTCAGGGCTGAAAGCCTCCATGAATTAAGCTAACATGAGAACAGAGCAGGGAATCCATGCTGATGTCTCAGCACTCCCCAGTTCACCGCAAATGGGGTTACAGAGGAAAACTGCTGCTTTGGCCCCAGTGCCAGCTCCCCACACACTGCAGCTCAACGTGCCAGGCCCTGGCACCAGGACCCTGACAGGCAGGGATGAATCTGGTCCAGAGCTTGAAACACTGAGCTCCCTCACCCGCAGCCCAGCCCTGCTCCCCTGGGCTCCAAAGTCTTGCCAAGACATGTGACATCCATCCCAAAGGCAGGGACACTGCCCACTGAACATCACAAGTGCCAGCTGCTCTTCCCTGCCAGCTCCGCAGGCTGCAACAGCTCCAACATGGCCCATCCATGGGATGCATCAAGTGATGGGGACACAAATGAGCAGAGCAACGTGGAAACCCCAGCACACAGCGACAGCACAGCTCAGGGCAAAGCTTTTCGGTAAAGCAACCCCCTCCCAGCTGGGGGTACCCATAGCCAAGCGAGGTACAGCCTTGCTGCTTCCCAAGGATGGCTCCAGGGAGAAGGTGACCCAGTCACTGGCTGGATCTGAACAAGGGATGACACATTCACACCAGGCATGACACATCCACACCGCAACAAGAGGTTTTCCCTTGGGAGAGCGGCGCTGGGGATGCCGGGCACAGGCTGAGCACAATGCAAACAGCTGGCAACAACAGCAGTGTGTGCTGTGTGCCAAAGAGAGGGGTGCAGAGGCTCAGCCTGCTGTGCTTAGGAATATGGAAAGGACAGGACACTTCCCAGAAGGGAGACAGGACAGAGGAGGAGGAGGGGGGATGCTACAGCGGCACTGGGAGAAAGGATGAAGGCACCAGGAATGCAGGCAGCAGCACTGTGCATCGGCACAGGGGGGTGGGGCCTGGCAACTCTACCTTGTTTGGGCTGAAGATGGAGTGGACACAGTGCAGCATCTCTTTGGTATCTTCTCCTTGGGGGTCCCCGCAGATCACGACCTGTCCAGGGAGAGTGTGGGTGGCAGCAGGGAGAAAGCAGAGAGCTGTGACTGCACCCACACCACTGCCAGGTCCCACAGGGGGCACGCGAGCCCCAGCCCATACCTGTTTGATGGTGTGATGGAAGACAGCAGTGGCCCGGGCCATCTCTGGCAGGGCTATCGGGATCTTCTGCAGCCTCTCTGAGAAGGCAGACAAGATTTGCCCGGCTTTTTCCACCCACTCCGCATGGCCGGAGTAACAAGCTGCTCGGAGCAGGTTTGTGACAGTGACAGAGTTGGCAGCGGGCTCTGCTCCATCTTGGTCTGCAATGGACAACAGCTCCTCCATCAGCCAATATCTTGGTTCTCCAGACAGTCATTGCCCCTGCCCTACCCAAGCTGCCCCACACCATAACCCACGCAGTTCATGGCCATGTCCCCAAGCTCACCGTCCTTCAGGCGCAGGAGCAGAGAGGGATCACCAGCCTCGCTGGAGAAATACGCGAAGCCTTTGGGGTCCCAGAAGAGCTTGTCCTGTGTGTGCTGGAGCTGCAGGGCCCACTCCAGCCAGCCCTGCTCCAGTGAGGCTTCATACAGGTCAAAGAGAGCCTGGATGATGAAGACATAATCCTCCAGGAAGCCCTGGATGGGCAAGGCGCTGCAGTGGCAGATGGGGAAGGAGCGTCAGGGTCTCTAGGCTGGCGAGGTAGGAAATGTTCTCCAGCCCAGCAAAGCCTTGGTCTCTGCTACCTGAGGAGATGCCACCTCAGAGCTTGGTCCAAGACAAGCAGTGGCTGTGCCAAGTCATCACATGGGTCAGCCCTGGGTTTCTGTAGAGCAGGGGAGGGCAGGGGAAGGCTCCTGCCAGCTTGGAAGATGAGGAATAGGAAAGGATTTGACCTTAATTTCTTCTCACTGAGGGGGAAACTAATCCATCCCAAACTGCACTGGAGGCAATTCTGCACAAGGCAAACAGCCTCCCTCCCTCCAACTTCAGCCCTGCCTGGAGGAGAGGAGCCCAGGGACTACCAGGGCCTGGGCAGCTGCAGGGTGGCCAGTTGGTCTGCAGACCCTGCATCACCGCTCACCTCTGCTCCACCGCATTGTCTTTGCCCCGGTAGCAGCTCCGCAGCAACCTCCCACTGGCAGGGTCGAAAAGGTGTCTCCGCACAAAGGCAGCCGCCTGTGCAGCCCGACTCACGTAGTCCTTCTTGGCCAGGGCTGCCCCAGCCTGGGCAAAACCCGAGATCATCAGCCCTGCGTAGGCACATAAACAGGAACAGGTTTGTGCGGGGCACAAGGGACCAGCGGGGGCGCCACTGTCTTGATGCTGAGCATGAAGCTCATCCTCCCTAAAGTTTGAGGTAGGTCAGGGCTCAGCCAGCAGCTCTTCCACTCAGTTCAAACCACTAAGAAAGCCACTTACTGTCACCGAAGGGAAGGCCAGAGCACTGCAAGGCCAGCAAGAGCTAAGCCTTCACTTGTGGAGCAGGAACAGGGCTTAAGAGCCTCCCTGTTTGCAGGACATGGTGTAAACTCCAGCTCACAACAGCTTCAGACCCAGCTGTCCAGGCTGGGAACAGCGCCTGCGGTACTGCAGTTACTACCTGCTGTAGAACACCCGGACAGATGGACAAAGAGCTGTGACCCCCTGCTAGCAGCTCTGTGCCCCACCTGAGTCCTGAACCCGCAGCTCAGTCCCCTTCCCCAGAGTCCAACCAGGGGAGCCAGGCTGAGCCAGGGGAAGGGTTTTGCTGCTCTCTGCTGGCAACAGGGGAGGAAAATAAATCCAGAGCAATATCCTCATCCTCAGCATCTCCACAGCTGGCAGGTGTGAGGCTGCTTCCCCCAGGTCCTACCTCAGCCCACCCACCATCTCCCTGGGGGGCTGCCCTGTCCCAGCAGCACTCATTGCTACAAGCCTCCAAAAACATGATGGCACTAGAGGGGTCTGGCCAAGGCATGCACACCCAGAGTGTGGCCACCTCTCACCATTCCACGCTGCCAGCATCTTGGTGTCCAAGTGTGGCCGCGGTCGCTGTGCCCGGGCTGTGGCCAGCCTCTGCCGGCCCTCCTGCAGCAGGGCACTGACACGCCCCAGCTCCAGCCCGAACCTGGCAGCTGTCAGCTCCAGGGAGCACCGGACAATGAGGACGTTCTTGCCCTTCAGCTCCTGATGGGGGTCCTGAAAGGAGAGACCCGCTCTACAAATGCCACCGGGCTGAGGAGGGGTTGGACCCTGCGTGCTCTGGGGCTGCTCTGCCATCCCCCCATGCCCAGAGGTGCAGGTCCCCCACTGATGCTCCTGGTACTGGTTCCCAGTAATGCTCCCAGTACCGGACAGGTCTTTACTCTCCATCACCTTCATGGGGTTGACATTGCCGCTCTCCTTCACTCCGTAGTGGTGCATGAAGACATCTCCCAGGGTCGTCCCCGCTGTGGCCCCCTCAACAGGGTCAGGAAGGAGAGCCTGGATTTCCTCAGCTGCCCACACACAGAAAGCTCCTTCTCGCTTCTCCTCGGATGCAGTGGTCGGGTAGGAATCTGCATCTTCTGCACTGTAGAACCCTCCAGACTTGGAAAAGAGCAACAGAAGGACCCTCCAGCTACTGGAACTTCACCTTCACCAGCTCCCTATCAGTCTGGCCAGCGAGACCAGCAGCGTCCCAGACTGAGCTCAGCTGGGAAGGGAGGGAGAGAAAAGCAGCCACAAGCCATGTCCCAGGGCAGGGTAAGCAGCTCCCTGTGGCTCAGGGAACAACCTACCCGGTCGCTCAGGTCCCGTGAGACGTAGAGCAGAATGTCTTGGGCAACATCAGCAAAGAACTCATCGCCAGAGATCTGCGGGAGGCACAGGGAGGACAACAGCGTTACAAGGCGCAGGGGGGAGGCACGAGACACAGCCAGACAGAATAAAAGACTCAGATTTAAAGAGTTGGCAAAGGACGGGAAACACATTCGAAACTCCAGGAATCTTAAACATGAGATGGATCCAGAGTAAGATCTCTGATAGGAATATATGGGCATTGGAAAGCAACCCTAGAGTTACACCAAGGTGGCAGCAGTGTGTGTTTGCTGACCTGCAAAAACCAGCCAGGAGGCTGTTCCCTCCCTTGTTATGCTTAAAACCCTTGGGCTACACCACCACAGATTTGTGCAGCATTTCTGGATGAAGACCAGTAGATAAAGTGGAGTATGAGACAGCTCCATGCCCATGGCATGGACAACATCTCGAGGAAGAGGCTTTGAAGCTGCTCCTCAAACCATGCCAGCCCTCTCCAGCCAGAGTGAGCCCCCTGCAGAAGGCTGCCACGGCTGTACCTGAAATGCTTTGCTATACGCGGCTGCCAGCTGCCCCTGGTCGTACAGCATCTTCTCAAAGTGAGGGACGTGCCAGTGCTGGTCGGTGGAGTAGCGGTGAAAACCCTGCAAAGACCAAGTGGACACGTCTCCACCTCATGCCTCCACCCCACACTTGGGCACGCTAGGGGTCTACCCCTGAGGCCTTCCTCCTACCTGACCAATGTGGTCATGGATGCCTCCATGGGCCATCATCTTGAGGGTGTGCAGAGCCATTTGCAGTGCCTGGGCGCCTTCTGGAGTTGTTCGGTTCATGGCCCAGTACGTGAAGAGGAAATTCAAATTCACTGAAACACAGGGAGAAAGTGGGAGGCTGTGGGGTGGTTTCTGCCCCATGGCGCTGCCTGTCCCACAGCAGGGCTCAGCAGCAAAGGCCAGACTGACCTGGGGTGGGGAACTTCGGGGATTCAGAAAAGCCACCATAATCCTCATCATAGGACTTGGAGAGCTGCTGGAAACAGGTGGCCATCACCTCTTTGGATGGTGGGGGTGACTCCTGGCCCCGCACACGGATCTCACACCCGTGTATCAGTGCTTCTAGGATCTTCTGGCTGTTCTCCAGCAAGGCATCTTTGTTCTCCTTCCACTGAGATGCAGAGTGAGAAAGTCAGTTTTGCCAGTTTTTGTCTCTCTTTCTGCTTCCTGCAGCCCAAACTGCGCTCTTGTGCAGTTCTCAGTCCCCCTCCCCAGATCAGCTCCAATCCATCCCTAACCCAGCCAAAGCTGTCCTCTGGGCTACTGTTTCTCATAGCCGTAGCTCTTAAACCAGCCACACATTAAACCCAGACCAATTTCCCTACTGCCCCTTGATTGAGACCTGCCTGCTCAGCCATCCCTGCTCTGTACCTGCTCTGCGATTCGGAGCAGCACGGTGCGAAAGCCAACACGATGAATGCTGTCCTCGGGAGGGAAGTATGTGCCCCCTGCAAAGGGCTTGAGGTCTGGGGTCAGCCAGACACTCATCGGCCAACCACCTCCACCACTGGTCACCTGAGAGACAAAACATGGGTGCACCACAGTCCCAGAAAAGGCACCCTCTGCTCTGTCCCCCTCTGGCACACATGTGTGCCTCACTAGAAGACAGACTTGTGCTTCTGTCCATCCCTGTGATCACGCATGGCCCCATTCAGACCACAACACATACAGGAACATGACCATGAACCTCATCTTAGAGAGCCAGCCAAAGCCTCCTGAGCCCTGCCTGCACCTCCCCTACCTGCACGAAGGTCATGTACACTTTGTCCACATCTGGCCGCTCCTCACGGTCCACTTTGATGCACACAAAGTTCTTGTTCATGATCTCCCCGATCTCCTTGTTCTTGAAGGACTCCTCCTCCATCACATGGCACCAGTGGCAGGTGGAGTAACCAACTGCAAACAAGTTCAGGTGAGCGAGGAAAGGCCCTTCGCAGGAGGCAGGACACGTGCTATGGGAAGATGGTGGGAGAAGAGATGCGGGAGAAAGGTCTCCTGCAAGCATGGAGGCTTGCAGTGTCTCCAGCTCTTGCTCCTAAAATCTGGCCAAGGAGTTTGGTAGCCAGGAA
>NW_010189714.1:666-1363 GCF_000695765.1 Mesitornis unicolor | reverse complement strand
AGGAAGCCCCTTGGCTGCCGTTCATCTACAGCAGGAGCTGTTACAGCACATGGCCCTCTCTCACTGACAGAATCAGTGCTCCGCGTCCATCCTCATCTACGCAGCAGCTCACACCAGCTCAGGACACAGTAACACATGGGGACATGAAATACGTCTTGTTTCTGGTTACCTGACAGGAATATCAGCTTGTTTTCTTTCTTTGCTTTATCAAATGCTTCCTGACCCCAAGGGTACCTGTGGAGGGAAGACAAGAAAGGAGCTTCAGGGGTCACCATTGATGGGACCTGGGCTCCTCAAGAGCTGCCTGCAAAGCTGCTGCCTGGTGGAGAGCAGCCAGGGCAGCCAGGGATGTAAGAGAAGGGAGAAAGGCACCAGTTGCTCTTACCAATCCACAGGGTTGTGAGCATGCTGCAAGAGGTAGGGGGACTTCTCATTAATCAGGCGGTTGGCGTGACGAGGGACACTGAGGCCGGTTGTCCCCCCTGTGGCCATGGTCACGCTCCCCGTTAGAAATGCCCACCTGCGATGCCAAACACGCTCATCACTTCCTTGCTCACCACAGCAATGCGCAGACCCAGAGAGAGCCACGATGTCCCCAACCAGCACCACCTTCACCCCAGCTCCTGCCGGTGCCCACCACAGCCCCGAGACAGGGTGCTGCTCCCTGTCATTCACCTCCCGTGCCAGGGAACCGATC
>NW_010189714.1:0-635 GCF_000695765.1 Mesitornis unicolor | reverse complement strand
TCTCAGTCCCAGGGCTGGGCAGCTTCACTGGAGCAGGATGGGTCCACCTCCAGCCCACCCAGGACCCCACAAAGTCCTCTCCACTTGCTGGAGGCTCAGGTGAGGCTGCTCTCCTCTGGCATGGCCTGGGGACTGTCACCCCCGGGGCTCTCTCCCCTGCACTCAGCATCCTTTTGTGGGCACAACCGCCTCACGGCCATGGGCAAGGGAGAAGCATCTGTAGAGTTTGCCCCGTGTGTCCTCAGAGAGGAAAATCCCCTCCCGTGGGTGTATGGGGAGGTGTGGGGTCAGGGTGCAGGCACAGGGTCTTCGAATGGAGGAGAGTGAGGGACAGGAGGGGACCAAAGAGAGGGTGGGATGCGGGGCGGGGATGCAGGGATGTGGAGGGGGAGCAGGGAGTATGCAAAGTCATGCAGGGGGTAACAGACATGTAGTGAGGATTTAGGGGAATGCAGAGAGGTGAAGGGATGCAGGAAGGATTTAGGAAGGACTCAGGGTGGTGCAGGAAGGATTTAGAGGAGATGGAGGAGAGCTACAAGGATACAGGAGGAACGCAGGGAGGCTTTAGACAGGCGCAGGGGGAGGCAGCAACGGTGCAGAAGGGCTGCCAGGTGCCGCAGCGATTGCTCCCCACC
>NW_010189713.1:0-535 GCF_000695765.1 Mesitornis unicolor | reverse complement strand
GCTTGCTCTGGGCTGAAACCCAGTTTACTCCAGGTTTACGCCCAGTTTATACTGGGTTGACACCCAATTTACTCCCAATGTACTCCAGGTTTATGCCCAGTTTATACTGGATTGGCGCCCAATTTACTCCCAGTTTACTCTGGGTTTAAGCCCAGTTTATACTGGGTTGGCGCCCAATTTACTCCCAGTTTACTCCGGGTTTACACCCAGTTTATACTGGTTTGACACCCAATATACACCCAGTTTACTCCGGGTTTAAGCCCAGTTTATACTGGTTTGACACCCAATTTACTCCCAGTTTACTCTGGGTTTAAGCCCAGTTTATACTGGTTTGACACCCAATTTTCTCCCAGTTTACTCCGAGTTTACGCCCAGTTTCCGCCATCTCCTCCAGGGGTCAAAGGTCATCGGGGGGCAGGTCCTGGAGTCCCTGCAGCTCCCGCAGGCCCTGGAAAAGGGGGGGGAGGGGCTTAGTTGAGGGGAGGGGCTAAAGATGGGGGAGGGGCATGAGGGGAGGAGGGGCGTTACCTCCAGC
>NW_010189712.1:13717-20324 GCF_000695765.1 Mesitornis unicolor | reverse complement strand
GACAAAATGGTACAGCTCTTACAGAACAGCTCTTATAGAACACAAAAAATCAAGCCAGGCAGTAGAGTCTGAAGCCTGAGTCACCCACAATCCCTTCAAACAGTTAGTCTATTATCTATTTTGGATAAGGCACTCTGATTTTGACCAGCAAGTCCATACTGGACTGAAAATATCTAGCCAATAGTTCTGACATTGAAACCTGCATGTTGATTTGATAAACTGTCAATACCCAAAGAACTTTAAAGCTCTTCATCAGCCTGGCAGTGATTGTTTTCTGAAATCATAGTTAAGCTAAATTTAAGAAATTGTTACTTTTTTTAAGGATTTTTAGAAGTCAGTTTTCCTTATAGTTTAACATGCTTTGAAAAATATAGAGAACACAACACTTGTAATTACTGCAATCAAAGACTAGAAATTAATTAAACTATGCTTATAAGGTCAGTATGAGAGTAGATCATCCATGACTTACAAGATCTTTCCCTTCATTGCTACACTCAAGAAAGATTTCTTTCTGATTGTTGACTGGTATAAGTTTATTGCTGAGAGTGTGAGGAAAGAACTATTTATAAATTTTAAGCTGCATTAGCTTTATAGTTTATGAATCCTAACACACTGTAAGAATTCAGCATCTAAAATGCTGATGTCTTCTGAAAAATCACCTCCTAAAAAAAAAAGATCATTAATTGTGGATGTAGAATACTTTGCAGTTCTGGCTCTGACCTGAACTGCATTACATGTAGTGGTAGTCAGGCACTGACATGTGAATGCACCCTCACATCACCATCCTATTTCTATTTGGCCCTGTTAACTCTTAGAATAACAAATATTCCTAAACCAGCGTAATTTTCCTTGATTCTGGCATGAAATAACCAAGCCACAGCATCTGATGGTGTGAAAGCACTCTGCTTTCCCTGCCTTGCCCGTGTCAAGCGTCAGTCTTCCACATGTTTTCGTGACACAGTCTTGTAGGAGTCAGCAGAGTGCTGTATAGACTTTGGCCCGAACAGCTGGATGACTGACTGAATCTGCTCACTGACTTCAAATCACATGTTATCAGTGAAACCCTTGCTGCTGTGTTTCCTTTCATTGTGTCCTTAAGCTCACCATTTCCTGCTCATGTCCTTTAAGCAGAGAATATACAGAAGATCAGGGTCAGCCCTGATGCTGCAAAAGCTTCACTTATGGTTTGGGAAGATAAAGCTGTTGTTTTAATAAGGTTTGAACAAACATAAAAGTTGCCTACACTTCTTTTTTTCTACTACAGTCACAAAGAACTGATCATAAAGAATTCCTTCATCATCAATTTTAGCCAATATTGAACTGATTTTTTAAAATGTGGTGTTTGGTTCCAGCTGCGATAAATGCAAGCAAGCAATTGCAATCTGGTGGAGGAACCAGAATTTTTTTTAATGACCCGACACTGTAAGCTAAGCCAAGAAAATATAATGATTCACACAGGGAAGATAAATTATTGCCTGGAAAACTGCCAAAGCATTTTAATTTGTAACTCCAACATGTCTCTCTTGGAACCCATTGTAAAGTGTCTGAGATACGAAGTATTTTCCAAGTTATTATGTAACGTCATAATTCACAGTGGTTTTTTTCCCCTTCCTCATCCACCACACACATACAGATGCTTAATTTAGACAAAAATATATTGCTTTAAATAGCCAACTGAAAAACCCCTTGCTATAACACCATAGGGAAAGAAAAAAATACCTTACTTGTGATTGTCAATAACATTCAAGATTTGAAGTTGGAGCTGCAGCAGGTGTCAGGGGGCCACTTGTCACCACAGCTTGGAAATGTGACAAATCGTCAGAACTGGTTGGATGTCCTAGGCTGTTATTAGCCATCTGTTCACAGCTTTGGGTCAGTCAGCTGCCTGAACTTGACCAAAGCCACCCCTTAATTACAAAATTTACAATTCCAGACAAATTAGAGTTAATTTTGTTTATTGTTTATGAAAGGAAGATGCGTCACACAGCACGGGGCAGACTTGTTTCTGGGATTTTGTGGAAATTGTGGTATACGATCTAGGATTCAACTGCCAGAGTCTCCCCTGGGCACAAAATGGACGTGAGTCTGTACACTGCTTGACCACCTTCACTTTCTGCAACTGCTTTTGTAACATGTCAGGACTTCCAGCTGCAGGAGAAGCTACTGTTTGCCTGTTTATATTCAGTGTATGTTGTCCTTACTGTAACCAGACATGGGATCACAAAGCCCCTCCTCAGCTCCTGGTGCTTGCAAGTGCTCATCCTTGTTTCCACAACGGTTCCCAGCAAAGTCACTCAGTCCTCAGAAATCTGCAAGGTCAGTGACTGAGAGAGAGTAGGATTCTACTGTGTCCCATTCCTCTGTCAGAATAGTAAAGTTTCATCATGTTCCTAACATTTCCAAGGCCAAACAAATACTTGAAAATGTGATAGAAAGAACTGTATTTTGATAGCTGTAGCAGGCTTTCCCTTTTTTTTCTGAAACACATTTGAAAATACTCTGTAGCTGATTGGAGTTACTCTGCATGCTGAGGAAAGTTGTAATGAGGGGAGGACAAGGGTAAACAAAAATTATTTTATTGTATTGCATACTTGTATAGCTATCTAAATATTCTCTGATATTCATTAGTATAGAAGGATATTATTAATTCCACTTATATTTCTTAATTTCTTAGTGTACTAATATGTATTTTAAGAAATTAATGGCACACTTAAAAACAGTGTAAATAATATTTTATTGTACTAGAGCAGAAAAAAAAGTAAAATTCAGTTAATTTGATTCTTATTTTTTTGTGCTATTTTTTTTTCTTGGAAGGAAGTGTTGTCAATGAAGATGGTCTAATAAATGTTACATTCATCTATTGCTTATAATATACTTTCCCTATTCAGTAATAAAATGGACAGGAACATGTGCTGTGTCTTGGAGTGTGATTCAACCTTGCTCTCACACTTTTTTCCTGTAATTTGCCATCACTACAGTTGAAAATAACTATGAACTGAAATTACTTTTCTACCATCTCCTTCTCCCGTGATTATCGTCTTCAGAGTTCTGTCATGTTATACTAATGCAATACGAATTGACATGTTCATCATAATTTTGGTCGAAAGATCAGGTAAGAAAAAGCTCTTCTATTCAGGAATGTTGTATAGGGCAATGCCTAGTATTAACCCAGATCACTCATCCTACTTCTGCTTATACTATAATGCAACTCTGGAGATCTGATTCATAAAAGTTTTAAAAATCAATAAAATAACAGTTTATATATTTTATATATGATGTGTATCAAAATACAACATGGGCAATTCTGACTTCAGAGACTAGAGTTCTACTGAGAGTTTCTGCTAAGATCATGATATAAATCTTGAGCAGGTTGCACAGTCTAAAGACCCTTAGCTAAAGGCACTCAGGTTTTACTTTTACAGTGAATTGTTAAACCTATATTCAGCATACACGTATGGTTCTGCACGCATCCAACCCACCTTTCAGTGCAAGTGTGGTTTTGTGAAACTATATCCCAGATTTGGTGATCCTTTAGGGATTGAAATGCACAGATTTCTTTGAAGTGACACTTTTTTCCTCACTGAAGTTATTCTTGTTTCCCACTTCCTGTGCAACTCATTTTCCACTTCTTTAGCACTCACAGAAACAGGTGTTGGGAAATTTCCATTTGCCTGCACTATTAATACTGTAATAGGAGAGAGTGACCACTGTGCTGTAACATAGCAAGCCAGACAGGTTTTCCTTGGATGATAAGGCAAACAATGGTTTGAGGGGCACATGCTGCCCCAACAGCTGACTGCTCTCAGACCAGCACCCAGAAGCTCTTGCTTTACCCAGAGCAGAGAGCCAGAAGCTGTTGCACTAGGGGAGGAGAGATGGGTCTGCACTTTGGCCACTGAGGATGAGGATGAATTTGGCAGCAAGCAGATGAAAGAGGGAAAGGGCCAGGCTGGACTGCCCTTGCAACTGCACTGTATTGTAGACATACCATACAAGTCTGAGCTAAGCAGTCTCCTATATAACAGTGGCTGTCGTGATGGCAGTTCTCCTCAGAGTGATGTTATCATACTGAACTGTGTGCAATGGATAAAGAATGATACGTTAACTTGGTGTCCTAAAGTACAGGTGTCATGATGACATGCTTAGGTCTGGGTTGAGTGTGTAGATGTTCTTAGTTTATATTTTCCCTGAGGCTTTTGCTTTTTTCCATTCCTACAAGGAAATTAATTTCAGAAACCTTTATGTCCACATTAGCATATTTTCTTTTGTGGAAAAGGAAAAGAAAAAAGAAAGTAGTTTTGAAAAGTGAAAATTGAACTATATTTTGCTACTGAAGCTTTTCATTATTTTAATATTAATCCCTATTGTTGTATTGTTTACATATATTATAGGGTGTGCTGTATGATAGTAGAAAAGATTATGTGCAATGAAATTTTATTTAGGAAAAATTAATTGCAAAAGAAAGTTATCTATAGGGTGAGAGGTAACAGTATTAAACTGAAAGAATGTAGATTTCATTTAGGTATTAGGAAGAAATTATTTACTGTGAAGATGGTGAGACACTGGAATAGGTTGCCCAAGGAAGTTGTGGATGCCCCTGTCTTGGGAGTGTTCAAGGCCAGGCTGGATGGGGCTTTGAGCAACCTTATTCAGTCTACATAACCTGTGTGACTCTCAAAAGCATTTAAATTTTTTTCTTAAATTTTAGAAAAGCTTATTTCAATGGAAACCAGACAAACAGGAGTACATTGCATATAGGAAGTAACTGTCATGTTGCCTCAGTGGGTATAGTGTTATATGTATATGTTAATTCACAGGAAACCACAAAAGTGCATTCACTCATACTTCAGTATTACTGATCAGAATTGTAATTGGATATTTTTGTTCTTGATTTCTAAATTAATAATACAAAATCATTTTTTCTGCTGTTCTATTAGTGGCATTCATATACTAATAAACCTATTATACCGTGAAGTACCCTGAGGGATTGAAAAACAGTTCAGGGGAAAGAGAAAATTAATATATACAGACAGAAGTCAGAGAGCTAAGTTCATCTTTTGTGTGTGTATGTATGTTAAACTCAGTGTCTTTTATTTAAAAATGAAAATTAAAAGAATATTTTTTGGTTTGTAGCAAGAAGAAGTTCATTTGGTTTTAAAGATCTGTTTAGTAAAAGATTTTTACTTAATTGGAGCAAGGAGTGTCCAGTCTTCTTTTGACTGTTGAAGGATAACTTATTTGTAATACACTTTCCCCTCAAAGGGAGGAGATTTCTATTTCCTAGTAATAGAGGAATGTCTGGACCACAAAATGAGTCTTACAAGCCCTATTTTGCAGAAACCTCTGCCAGTGCTGGATTGTCACAGTATTGTTTCCTTTTTCTTCTGTTTTTCATGCATTACTTGGAAAGGAGGATCACACAGCTTAGGAAACAGTGGTGTACCATAACCACCACTGAAATATCTACAGTCTGAGAAACTGTGAGCACAATGAAATGGAAAGTATTCAGGTTGGAATTACTGAGGATTTACCCTCCAAAGGCCACATAAATATTCATGTTGGTTTTCATTTTAGTCACAGTGGGTTTCTAGTTTCTGCTGTGATCCAGTACGGTGACTAGATGGGTACTCATTGAATGTTACTGGTCACTGATTATGTAATCCAAACACAGCCAGTTAAGTACCCGTTGCTACTTTGTTTTTTATGTGCTAAAAACATAGCTTGATTTGTTAGTAGTCTATAAATATAAATATCAATTTTTAAGGCGTTTGCTCTGAAGTTCAGTTTTTAAAGTAAAAAAAAATAAATTTTAATCTTGGTCATCCAGTTTCAAAGCTAAGTGTAAGGCACTTTTCTGGGGAAGAGCTAAGTTTCATAATTAAAAGCAATAAAGATTTCCTTTGTCAATCAAATTCAGCGTGCTAGAAATCAATGAAAACAAACAAACAAAAATAATGTCAAAGTATGCCACCAGCATTAAGTACTAATTGGCCTAATTTCTAAGTTACAACTTTTATTGTAGCTTGGCTATGTCTTTCAGGTTGGGCTGAACAAATACTAAAAGTGGCATGAATGTGAAGTCTCAGCTGCAAATCCATTTGTTTTTCTCATTATTTTTAGCTGTTAAATTTACAGTAGTGAAAACATAAGAAGTTCACATTTCATAACTGCATTCTCTCTTTCAAATAAGATCCATATTGAAGGTTTCAAAGTTTATTAACATCTGCCAATAGTTTGGACTCTAAATATGGACTGATGATAGTGTAATAAAACAAATTCATGAACAAAGAGAGTAAAGTATTCTAAATGTCTCCATGTGGTGACTATGCTTACAAGAATATTTACATACAAATAGGTCTATCTGTATGCAAAAACATACCTTGAGCTGCACAAATTATTCACAAGTGTATTTTATGAATTGAACCTCATTGCCCAAAACGATACTGATCCAAAGATATCTTATACCGTCTTTTGCTCTAATACCCTTGCACTTTGAATTATATTTAACAAACATTGCATATGGCAATGAAGTGCTTAAGCAATGATAGCACCTCAGATCAGTATATATATTTCAGAGCTATGTGTGTTTGCTACTCTTTCATGATGG
>NW_010189712.1:8244-13686 GCF_000695765.1 Mesitornis unicolor | reverse complement strand
AGTTTCAGTTCTGGATGTCTTTCTTTTCATGAATTTGGGCTGGATCATTCTCCATATGCAAACACAGGGTCTTTTCTTCTCATTTTGTCATTTAATTACATACTTCAGTCTTTTGCCCAAATACCTAATTTCATTGAAATTGTTAGTAATTCTATCTTGACATATGCAGATATATTGGGCAAAATGCACTGAATGTCTGGACTTGTTAGTGAATTGGAAAACTGATGTCAAATTTATCTTTTGAAAAGCGTGAATTGTGCATTTAAAGTGTAAAAAGGATGATGTAAACTGTCTGGTTAATTCAAGTCTCTTGCATCAGTTCCAGTCATCATGTAATTTTTAAAATCTTTGCTGCAATTAAAAGGTTTTCATTAAGAAATGCACTGGGCAAATTTTATTCAAACTGTCAATAGCAGCTGCTGTTCCCTTTATGAATTATCTGTAAAGTAAGGCATATTTAGGAGCTTTCAGGAGAAAGAGGAGAGAAGAAAACGCATTACTTGCTATAGTGGCAAGTTTTCCATTTCATTGTGTAGCGCCACTTAAGGGTCATCCTGTTCCCTCCCAGAAACACACTTGCACAGCAGTTGTTTAAATGCAAAATAATAGGACAGGGACTTCTGTATTCCTACTTTGTCTGAGCGCAATGTAGCAGACAAAATAAGAGTTTACTGGGTGACTAGCTGACTCCCTCTGGAGACAAAAAGTAACCTCTGGACCAGTTATGGATTATAGGCCATGAATCACTGAACAAAGGATGTGTTTGAGCTGCTCATTTCAGCTAAGATTTAAGATTTCTATCAAGCTGTTTCAGCTAACTGTTCTCTGTCTAATATTTCTGGTTGGTGACCAGATGACTGAAGAAGGGAAATCAGAGCTTTGAGAAAGCCCTAATGAACATTCCTAGGCGTGAGCCTTTGTACAAGTACTCATGAGACATCTTGTTTTCCACAAGCATTTTGGCTAGAAAATTACTCACATGTTTTCTGAAAATAAATACAAAAGGTCATAAATACCACTGAGGTGAATTCATGGTTTTTAGTGTAATACATATCTCTGAGTACTTTGCAGTATTCACCCATGTCTGAAGAGTAACAAGGGAGCTCTTGGAATGCAAATGTTCTTTACCAGCAAGAAAACGAGCACCAAAATGTATCTGTTGTAGAAGGGTTCATGCCTCCTGATCTGAATCTGCCACGTATGCAAAAACATAGAAAACAGCAGAATTTTGGAAGGAAAATTTCAGTGTGCCTCAGAAAGGCTGGACTATAACAACATTAAAAGTAAAACACATGTAAACTGTGCAAAAGACACTGTATAAACTGCTAAATGCTACTGAGGGACTGGATGTGTTACAGCTGCAGCTGTTGATTTGTGATACTAGGCCATGCAAATGTTCTTCCAGGGACAAATACACTATAGAACTAAAATCCAACTAATCTGTAAAAAGTATGATATGGTACAGCTATCATTTATAGAAGGTAGAAGCCTCCATCCTCCAAGGAAAATCATTAGACAGAGATTCTTCACCTAGTATTGCTGATGCATGTGGTCTCAGAAAATTATCTTCAGAATGTTAATTTTAATAGAATAGTTGCTGTTGACAATTTCCTACATATATTTGAAATGATTCATCACCGTGCTGCAAGTAGAGCAGGCAAATAGGAGCTCTGGGGACTTGCTGGACCTCATTGAATACTGAACACTCAGTTATTCTTCAATCTGCCAGATGCTTTGTACAGACTGCTGAGGTTCTTCTAAAACTTAAATTATATGGGAATTTATAAACCCCTTTAGTTTTCATAATCAAATTACTTTTAATAAGAGACTGTTAATACATTTATGTATCATCATTTAAGCACTTATGTCTATAAATGAGCCTTCTTTTTTCTCTTTTTCAAAAAGAAATTAAAATTTAGCAATAATTCAAAAGAACTGACTTGGTGTACAGAGGTGCAAAATGCCTGTAGCTCTTGTATCCTTAAATTAAAAGTTCATAAGATTCTTCATAAACTGTTTTTCTGAGAGCAGAGCAAGTAAAAATTTGTAGAAAATATTTGAGATGGTGTACAAAATTGGGAATTCCGTAGCATTATGGGAAACTAAGGATGTCATGCATGGAAATTATTATTCTTAGAAAATGTCAGTTGCTGAGTTTTTCAGAAGCTAACATAATATGACATTCTTTCAGCTGCAGTCATATACTGGCCATGGATTAATTTTCTGAATCTCTCCTTAAAATTTACATAGAGTTAGAAAAAGTGAAAATTAAAAGCGTCAGGGTGACATGGAGAAAATTATTTACACCTTCTATTCAGATAAGAGCAAAATAACCATTACCTTTTGACATTCTTACCATTTTTTGTTAAGCTACCTATGGCCTGGGACATTCCTATTTGAAAACCCTTTTAACACTAGTTAGTATGTCCTTCAACACAAGCACTATTGATATAAAAAGTGCATTGTTTTAGAAAAAAATTATTAAGATTCATAGCCTTTGAACTTTGTATTGTTATCTGCCAAAACAAAATGACAATCAAATAATTCTTGCCCCCCATTTTTCTCTGTCCTTCCACTTTTATTCAACTTCCTTGCTTTTCATTATTACTGTTACTCTGAAATTACTTTATCACAGTGGAACATAAACAAGAGATTAGGTATCTCATCTGGATTAGCTTCACAGCCTCTCTCCTTTTCATCCCCAAAAACTCAATGACCTACTAAAATACGGTATCAGCTGAGTTTTCTTTGGCCAGCTTAGTTCACTTGACTTGACACTAGCAAGATCAAACTACTGCAGACTGTCAGCATAAGGGATATCCTTTGAAAAACAGAAGTGTTTCTTCTTTAGAGTCAGTCTTTTACTAACTTTTTTCTCTTTTGTATCTTGGATTCCCCTGCCCACCTTCACAGAAGGAAAAAAAAAAGCCTTTGTATATCTATCATTGCCCTCACAGCGTTGCTCTATAATACAGCAATTATATATTGAACACTTAGCAGAAATTACAGATCTATTTCAATGATAAAAAGCAAGTAACAATCTTTTCTATATTTTATAATTCAGATCTCAAAATCAAGAAAACTATGCTTTTCAGGTTGCATTATGCTTCAGTAACTGAAAGATAACTCCAGAAAATAATATTAGTTTCAAATTCTGATATTAACGTAGCTTTTTTTCTTTTTGTCATTATATAAATATATAAATAATTAATTTTGAAATATTACCCTGCTAATAAACCTAGATAAAAATATGTGCAAGGAAAAGCTTTCCTCAGTGGAATACAAGGCTGCTCTTTATTGAGGGAAAGCCTGTAGTTACATGACATATGTCTGTCTTTACATGCACATTCAGACAGAAATGTTTGTGTAGTTATGATTACATTTGCTGTGATAATGATAAGCACAGTAAAATTCTGTCCCTCCATCGACAGCACCATCTTTCCCCCTTATAAAAATATATCTAAATATTCTATTTAGTCATGAGGGCATCATAAACTCTGAACAGGGTATGGCTTTTTAGTTGATTAATTCATTCTGCTGGTGCAAATGCATTGATATCAAAGGATTTTAGGGAAGAGTTTATAAGCAATCAGCTTATGGAAGCTGATTGTGATGAAGGTTTGCAAAACTCTTTCACAAACCTTGAGAGGAATTCTGTTATGACCTAGTAATTTGGTTTTGGTTTTAATTAATCTGGAAATGAAACTGTGTTGTTATAGGCCGTAGGACTTAGGACTCTATAGTGGTAAGATTCATTGAAATGGATATAGCACTACTGTTTGGAAATTCAGGGTTAGAAAAATCAAAATTAGAAATGGAGGTTGAATGGCTTTCACTGCTTTAGGCAATTCACATAGATTTCATGCAGCTGTGTAGTTTGGATGGGAAACCAGTGGAATTAGTAAAAATGGAATATTTTGTTTGGAGCTTTCCTGTATGGACACAGAAAATCTATTAGAGCGATTTTCATTGTTATTCTGCAAGATATACTAGCTTTTTTTGGTATGCTTTGCAATTCTACAGGAGAATGAGTTTGATACAAAAGGAAGATCTATAAATAAATATCTAGCCTGACAAGCTCAGCAGGGTGTCAAAGAATATGTTGACCCACTAATAAGTGAGGGGTATGAATTTATAGCTGTGATGTCTACAAAATCTCTTCAGTGAACTGTGTGTGACACTACCATATAACAGTTATAAAACATTCAAGATCTAGCCTTCGGAAATGTTATAGTTTACTGAAAATCAGCTTAAAATAGGAGTTATTTTAGATCTGTAGATAGCAAGATATCTGCAAACAATATTGCTGTAAAATATATTGTAATCATAGAAACATAATACAAAGAGCTGTAATATAGGAAAATGTGTCTATAATAGCTGAATTTATATGCCATGTGTCTATGCAATCCCAAAGGCAATATTATATGATTCCATTTTTTGCTTATAGGAGACTCTTTTTTTGTTTATAACGACATTTCCAGCAGATATTATCAGCTCTTAAGTATAAGGCTTGGTGGCAGTGGGTATACGCAATATATATTATGGCATATAAAATTTCAGTGACGTGCAATCAGTGATTAAGCTTCTACCTCTAAATGTTTTCTGCAACACTTATAACAGTGTCACTTCATGACAAGCCTACATGCAGGGGAGGGAAAAAAGCCCTGTGCAAAAGCTAATAGTGACTGAGCCTGCCAACAAACCAATAAATGAAGGCTCCTGCTTCAAGCCACAGCATCAACAGGCAGACATCAGTGGTTGTCTTGCAAATGCCTTTGGCTCAGCTCCTTGTTCTAGCTCCTGATCCTTCATCCATAGCCCCACTCTTAGGGTGCATTACTTCTATCCAGCCTCTGCTGTGGACCACCCTGGCTGGCTTTGCTTCAGGCCTGCATGTGCTTTCTGAGCAACTCATGCTGCTGGGCCCATTTTCCCCTTGTCAGCCTTGGGGCTGTGTTCTTGATTGGCTCTCCTGGGGCACATGGGCTACTTTCTTTGACCTCTGCCAGCACTTTCATTTGCCTTCTCACTCCAATTTTTCAACTTAGTTTTGTGTGAATATAGTACCTAACTCTTTAATTACCTGGAATCCAGTCCATGCTCAGCTGCCAGGTCTACCTGCCTATGTGCTGCTGTAAAAAAAACTAACTGCTCAGTAAATGCCAAAAGCAGTCTTGAACTTGGTCCTCAGTGGCTCACTCTCGCTATAGAAGAAGCTTTTACACAGGAAATTAATGCATGATGAGAGCCACACAGACTAACTATGCATTTATTTTCTCTTAAATAAAAAAATAAAATTGCTCTGTTCTTTTTTTCATCAAAGTTGCTGCACAGCCTGACCACAGAAAGGAGCTGGAACCAGACGTTTTACTTTACTCAGCATAAAGGGTCCCCACATTGCCCAGTTAAATGGAATCTGTGCTTCTGCACAATATGTGTCTT
>NW_010189712.1:2510-8213 GCF_000695765.1 Mesitornis unicolor | reverse complement strand
CAGGAATTTCCATAATTTTAAAAGCAATTTAAAATGCATTTTCATATTAAACTTGTTGCCAAAACTTGTATTAGAGGTGTTTGTTTTCCTCCATGCAAACTTTTCAGACACCTCTTTCTTTTTTTCAGATAACTGAGTGTCAACTGCTAATGTATAATGACGAGTTGCATTTCGCTAGCCATATCATTATAGCTAATCCAATAAACATGCAAGTGACTTGATTTGATTACAGGTATGCTGCATACACAGAAAACAACAGTTTAAGGGAATAATATATTTGGAATGGATTCTGTCTATTCAATATATCCTCTGAAAAGGCAGCCTACTGAACATTAACATAGCATGCCTATCAATTTTTATTTCCTTTTTCATTTTTTATCTCTGTAAACTTATTGCAAAGTACAGAGAAGCACACTCACTTGTGTACAACTTCCATAGGTATGCAGACTGAGTGACTGGTAATAGGGATAGAAAATCTCCCTCTTGTAGGCTACTGCTTCTTAATCTGATCCTGGAAATGACACTATTGCTTTAAGGCTGTTAGACTACATTTCTTAGAGTGGAGAAGAAAAATCCAGCTGTGAGTCAACAGCTACAGTGTGATAGTCAAATATACCTTTTGGCTGGACAACAGATGAAGAGGATAACTTTTTTTTTCTTTTTTAATTTTTCAGCTGGAAACTTCACTAGTAAGTCAAAAAGAGAGTCATGCATTCATTCCTGTTGCCCATATTACAGAATGAAGCCTTGGCATGAGATGGCCAGCATTTGCATCCTAGACCAACCCAAGTAAAGTCATATTTTGAAGTCTTTATGAGGAGAAAGATAGTACAGTTCAGAAGTCCAGATTTAGGAAGAAAATTTTCACAAAATTTCTCTTGGCTAGTAAAAGCTAAAGCTTACACCATTAAAAAATCACAAAAGCATAAGTAAATTTCATTTAAATTTTTGTTAAACTCCTAGAGTTGGCATAAAATCTGAGTATTTCAAGTAATTTTTGATTACAGATAATACAGACAGGTGATCAGATACTCATCATCTTTTCCAATGTCCCAATGCAGTCCATAAGCTGCATAAGTTTTGAGATTGCAGCATCTGTGGAAGAGTGATCCTCCTTTACAGAAATAAAAAGAATACAAAGTTCTGAATAAATGTCTGAAGAGAAATATAAACAGTGAGAAAAACTGGCAGAGGCAAACAGTTGGTTAGGGGGGTTGATCTAATAGGAGTTCCTTAATACCTGGAGCAGGGACTACTCATGAGCATAAACTGGGCAAAATACATTCTTTGTTGTGGACATGTGATATTCCGTTCTCTAATAAAACTTGATTGGAGCTGAGAATTCACCCTCACATGACAGCGAAAGATACTAGGATGAGAAGAAAGACTATACCTTAAAACCCCCAGGCATTTTCAGATACTCAGGGAATAAGCATGATGTTACACATGGACACAAAGTAAGGCAGAGAAAGGAAATAGAGTATTTGCTTTGACTTAAAATACAGCCAGAGCCCCACATGATTTGTTGGCTAGGCTGTCTACTGGTGGTGCCTACAGGTGATCAACTTACATCCTTCTCCCTTTTTCAGCCACGTCTACTATCGGTACAGAAAACAATGCTGAAGACACACTTTCTAAAAATATAATTTGGTCACAAAGGCAGACAGTTTCATTTGTTCCATTCAGCCATTGTTAGCTTGATACTTTTTATGTATTCATTATTAAATGAATTGAACAAAACCAGACATACAAAAGGAGTAACTTCCTGGATGACAGTTATCCCAGTCTCTGATGAAGATTCTTATTTTCCAAAAATATGTCACAGATGAGCGTATTCTGAGGCTCTATGATTAACAGAGCCTGTATGTATCTAGTAAAGGCTGATTTTTATTGCATTCTTGACACTTCGGTAGTGTAAGTTGATAAAGGAAAGAGAATCTCTTTGAAGCAAAAGCACTTTTAATAAACACTGTCAAGTCTGGAAATACTGTACTTACTGAACTTGAAATAATCAGAATGACGTAGGGATGTTTGGTATGTTACTGACTTAATGCAATTTTCTCTTATTTTCAAGTGTTCAAATTGGATGTGCAAGTGGTGATATACCTGTAAAATCTATGGATAAGAAAGAGAAATTTTCTGATACAGAGTGCATTTTAAAATGGCTATAAGCATTTTACTCATACAGTCATAAGGATAGGATCACAATTTATATAGCAATTTTAAACCAGTTTTGATTTTATTCTAGATACTTTTCCACAACGGTTTTAGTATCCTCCTGTTCTGTGGACTTGTATAATGACTTTTTAAAACTATAACATAAAAATAAGCTATATTTTCATTTGTTGCTGTTCTTTACTGTATCCATATGTAAAAGGAAAGATGTATTTCTTGTTCTAATAGTTTTAATTTCTTATAGCCATGTTGATGCTCTAAAGCCTCTATTGCAGACAGAGTTGGCCAGTCACTGGGTGCTGGAGAGGTTTCTGTCTAATCCATTATTCTCTTGAGCATAGCATGGTGTCCACCGTGCAACTGTTTAAAACTGGTTGCTTGAGCTGAATGCACTTCCTTTTGCTTCCTTGTAACTCTTGAACATGTTTCTGAGTAATAATTTTACTTACACCATACTACCAGATCTAATCCTGAAGTAGTTAATTCGCTTCTTCTGCCATTAAGAGGTTAGTGGGGATAACAATTGGTTGTAAAAAGCCAATTTCCTGCTCTTCATGCTGTGGACTGTCTGACCTGGGTCTCTAGCACTAGGTTGTACCATCACAAGCCCCACTGTACTCCCTCCCTAGGCAAGGCAGTGAAGATCTTTATGTTACAGAGCTGTACGAATGTTTGTGGTTAGTATTTACTGAACAGGTTTTCTGGTAAAGCTTTCCTGCATTTAGAAAAGAAGGAAAGGGTAGGCAAGTTTTCTTTACCTACAGTGAGCATATATTATCTGCGAATGGTTTTCTGCTCTGGGTAACATTTCTGATAATAAGGAAAAAGTCGATGAGGATCAATGTGTAGTTGTGAGAGAGCTGAAGTGCCATTCTTGCCTTCAATTCTGCACCACTTTCTAATGTAACCTTTTCATCTCTATCACGGAATCTTTATAATTAGAGACAATTTCTTAATGTTTAAGACAAATGGGAAAATAAAATTCAGAGGAGGAAGCAAGTATGTCTTAAGGTTCTTCTCTGCTGGAAGCGGGAAAAGACAGAATCGGGATTTGGAAATGACAAATAAGATCTGCGCACACAGGGCTGAAAATGAAGAAATATTATAAAACATAAAATAAAATTCAGAATTTTAAAGAGCTGCCTGGCTGTTCTCAGACTGAATGTGCAAAGATGCCTTGAAAGTAGGGATTTGCTACTTATGAAATACTTTCTTTTTTGCTCAATATCACTCCACCTAATAGGTCTACAAGATACACCTCCATGCACTGCAGTTTACACAGGGGGAAATAATCTTGCTAATGTTTCCCATCCCTAAGTGTTTGTGCCTTAGCATGGCCAGTGGTCAGCCTTGTGGCCACCCTTCTTTCTCTTTCTTCCTCCATTTCCTTTCTGTTGTGGAACAACACAAAAGAAGCTCCACAAGGAGGAACGTACTGGTAGTATTTAGGGTGGACCAAATGCTAACTCAAGACCAAAGAGGACATTCATACAAATAGCAAGGGATGGAAATTATGCTCTTAACTAAAAATATCTAAGCTTGCCCTAGTTGTACCATGTAGCAATAGTCTATGCTAATTCTTTTTTTCCCCAAGTTAAATTATTCATTAGAAATAACCACAGATATTCTAAAAAGTAATGATGTGGCAGGCTGCTATTTATGATACCATCTCATCTTTCTTTCTCTCCCTTTTTCTTCACTTTAATCACAGGTTGCACCCAGACACCAAACAGTGGAAAACATTTCCCGGAAGAAATAATGGAAGATGTGGGCTGGAAGCCTCATTTTCTCAGCAACTTTGCGAACTGTTTCTCAAATAAATGCCTTCGCTCAATCTGATCAAGGTGTTTAGGTTATGTGGAAACACTACAGTTGTCTAGAGGTAGATGACTGCAACAGCTGGCTAAGACATTTTGCTAAACTACTTACTATTTTCAAGGTATTTAATTTAAAATTCTTTTGGGCATCTCTGTGCTGCACTGCAGGGACAAAACCATATTAAGCAACTCTGGAATTATTTTTCTGATTCAAAGGCATACATGAGCATTGAACACTTTGATGAAGGGGTCTTCCACAAACGTCTTCTGAGACAAGCTTTGGATTTTGGTACTAAGGTGACTTGCTTAGACTTCTTTTCCTTATGTAAGTGTGTGTGTTAACCTCTAATGAAGTGTGAAATCTCACTGACTGTATAAGAAAGTCATGAGGAATCCATCATATGTAATAAAGACAGGGCTCCTGGCTGCAAGAATATATCAGTACAACAGCAATATAGGAAGACGCAGACGTAACTTGGTACAGAGTCAGGGTAGCTGCAGGAGACTCTGAGATATTTAGGTCATGAGGGAACAAGAATATCGCTGTAGGTAAACAGGATCTTAAACTCTTCCCAGCTAATGATAGAGGCACTTTGACGCACAGGCAATGCTTATATGGGGAAATTATATGTTACAGTCCCTCATACCCACACATATATGGTCATAGAACTTCCGTTCATTAGTTTGTAAACAGCTGAATCGTCCCATTGTAGTTGCCACTATGGGAAAGAACATGTGTGAGTTAATTAGAACAAGCTTTGTAAGCCTCAGCTCCTATTGCTGTTGCTGCTGAGACCCAAACAGCAAAAATATTGGTTTTAGAAGTACTAGTGAATCAATATTTCAACTGAATTTAATGAGATTTCCTCCTCCTCACTGCTCCCCCCTTTTTAGTTTCTTTAGCATATGAGGTTTAATATATAGCATAGGTTATTCTGTAAATCAGTTTTTAAAAGTTAAAGTTAAACTTATAGATTAAATTTAAGCATCTGTTTGGTGGATGTAGATATACTGAGAGAGGTCAAAAAACCTTTTTCTCAATGTGAGTGCATTATCAGACAAACCTATATTGCCCCATGCTGTGATAGGAAAGCTGATAAGGTCTTTGCCATCTGTTCCGAAGGTCCTGAGTTTAATTCTCCATGGGAGTTAGTACATCATGCTGGTGGGAGGGGAGGAATTCATTTGGGAAACTGTTTATCTTTCCTTTAGAGAAAAAAAACCATTTTTTACATAATATTATTTTATTCAGATGGGATTTCAACTAATTTCTCTGCTTTTCTGGTGTTTTCTAGTAAATTGTAAACTAATGATTCTTGCAAGAAATAAATCGCTATAGGAGACAATATTTATTGAAAATGTACTTTTCTTTTTGGGGGGCTTAAAAGCAATGTATAAATATCCAGTTTATAGTATACTCATGTTCACAAATTGTACATAGTACTACTTTCTAGAACATAATTTTGTCATGATGATAAAGCTCCATTTAAACAAAACTAATATTCTGGTATCTGAAAGCGAAAGAGCCAGTTGGTAATATACAGCAACTGGGATATTTTTTAAAAGATATATATTTTTTTCCTTGTTTTACTTTATTCTCAAGTAGCAAACAAATTTTCAACCTGGTGTGCAGAAGAAGAGCTCTTTACTCCTGGTATTTTTCTTCCAAATAAACAACAAATATAGGATGCTATACTCATAAGCCTTTTCT
>NW_010189712.1:0-2479 GCF_000695765.1 Mesitornis unicolor | reverse complement strand
TTTCCCTAACAAAGATATTTCAAACAGATAATCATAGATATCAGTCATTTAGGGCTACCACCTTCTGAGTTCTTCAAATGGGTCATATGAGGGTTCACTTAAAGCTATGCCAAAGACTCTGTTTTCTTATTATCACATCTTTATGATGTGAAGGTTTTGCACACAGGTGCAAGGGCTTGGTGCTGGCTGGATGTTTCAGAGGCTTTTTTATAACAACATTCTTCTTCTTCAGACAAAGTTAACATAGCCAGAAAGCCTCATTAATTTAAAGTGAAGCTGAATTTGTAACAACTGGTTCTCTCTACTCTCCAGTTTGAGTCTCCTGACTTTTGCCTATGGAATTGATTATGAGGGGGTAGTGATAATGGTATACAAGCTGGTAAATGATTCTATCTTGCATATTGATCTTCTCTGACAAGACACCTTCAAAAGAGAGATGGGAAAGCAATGTGGATGGGTTCCCAGAGGAATGGGAGATGCAGTTTCAAAGCCATCCAAGTCCAGAGTTACACAGCTGTTTCATTCAAGATCCTTACTGTTAAAAGGCATAAATTGAAAGAAAGGACCAATGACCTTGTAGTCAAATGACAAGATCTGTTCTTGTAATCAGGAATGACTTTGGATAGAAAGAGCTTCCAGAAGCCAAGAAAATGTAAATGCTTTTGTTCTCATCTGGGTTTAAAGTCATGGGATTTACGATTCTTACTGATTTAAGAGCTTATAGAAATTTTGCCCTTGTGTATTGAAAAAATGTGATCAAGGGCCAAATAAACTCGAAGTTTAGACACATCCGTAAGTCTCTTTGATTTCAATGCAAACTGAAGGCCTAAAGGCTTTTGAAAATTCAGTTAAACACCTAGGTCAGCTCAAAAGCTGAAACCCAAGTTTGAAACTCGTGACAGAGTTGTATATAATGAATTAAAGCAAACATTATGGACCTGAACCTTTGGATAGTTTCACATCTATAACATTAACTACTTGTTGATGCTGAATATAGTTTCTTTTGAGATGAGACATATATTAGTACTACTGGGACATTTTTTCCTAAAAGCATAACTTTTACTTTATTTCAGGATAACAAATTGATTTGCTTAAGCTAGCGGGATAAATTACATTATAGACTTACTTAAATATTCATTTTCAATAATTAAGTTTTCAGCCTGTATAATTTCTGTTATGTTCTCTGCCAGCATGGAACTTCATGAATTAAATAAATAGTAATAATTTAATTTGGAATATATTTCAGTATAGTATTACTGTTAACACAGGTTTGAAAAGCTATGCTGTAAATGATATAACTCAGGAAAAAAACCCAATTACTTAAATTAGATTGCCAAGAACCTCTACTTTCATTGCTTTGATTTGTACAGTTAAGGAAAGCAAAGGATAAGGTAGCAGAGGGAAGCTCTGGCGGTGTACATACTGTACCTGTGTGTGCAACTTGTTTGCAGCTACACTAATAGATGGATTTATTTATACATTCTTTCATGGCTGGTGAGTGCGGAAGCAGGATGCAGTGTAACTAAACAATACTGCAGATGCCTGAAGATGAGATGGAAAGATTGACTATACATTTTGGATGTGGAAGGACTTGAAAATTTTCCTATTATAATTTTCTCATAAATGACTTTAAACAAGGAAGTATGTAGTGATAGCAAGAATCTTTGGTGATCAGTTTTGGGGCAGAGTCTTCTGAAACAGCCATTGTCACCTATTATTCAGAAAAAACATACAAACTCATAAATTGTCTTCAATATGGCAAATATTTTCAGTTACAATGAACATTTCTGAAACATCTAAATTGTTTTGTCTGCACATGTAAGAAAACTGCCTGGAGATGCTCAAGAACAAGGTGGTCTTCTTGTAAGTCTGAATGCTAGCATGCTTACTTGGGGTGTGTGAAAATGGTCCACATCCCCACCTCAGCCTGGGAAGAAGAAAGTCTTCCCAACTTCCAGGCAAGTGCTTTAAGCCTGAGGTTATCAGGCATTTCAAAATTGAGATCTCCTGGGAAGAGGCTCATCAGGCCGAGGGAAGGGATGATTCTATAGCTGTGTTGTAATATGAATAATACCTTATAAAAATGAAACATCTTATCTGTTTCAGTTCTGTGTCTCTGGACTGATGTCAGACCATTTGTCCTTCTGTTCCTCAACTCATCTTGCATGACCTTTTGAATAGCAGCAAAAGAATATTGGTACTGCTCCAGTTTTCTGACATTGACTAAAGTTATTAAAAAGTCTTCGTCAGAAGATAAAAACAATCAGTTGAAATCCTCTCAGAAACTCTTTTGGGAGTCCTGTGTAGAATTTAAATATATTTAACTCTAGTTAATATATGTTCTTTTGACATACTCTGTAGTTACTGGTCCACTCTGAAGAAGTCCATCCTCTTTATAAGATGGAGTATCTCATCCTTCTTCCCAGACAGAAAACAGCAGTGCACTGAATGAGGCGCAGTCTAGTTGGAGGCCTGTAAC
>NW_010189711.1:0-7151 GCF_000695765.1 Mesitornis unicolor | reverse complement strand
GCTGCCCAGAGAGGCTGTGGGGTCTCCTCTGGAGACATTCAAAACCTGGCTGGATGCGTTCCTGTGCAACCTGGTCTAGGTGATCCTGCTCTGGCAGGAGGTTGGACTGGATGATCTTTAGAGGTCCCTTCCAACTCCTAATATTCTGTGAATAGAATAATAATGAACTGTAACAAGAATAGGAACAATGATAATAAAGCAATCAAAGTTATACTCAGCTCACAAACAGCAGCCACTGGCCATATACCAACAAAAATGCAACAAAGGAGAGGTAAGCCTCAGGAACCGAGGTGTGCTGCCATCACAAAGTAGAAAAGAAGGGATCAGTGGAAGAAGGAAAGGTCAACGGGGTCATGCCCTGCAAACTGCACAGTTTATAGTG
Organism: Mesitornis unicolor; assembly: GCF_000695765.1. Classification (NCBI taxonomy): domain Eukaryota; kingdom Metazoa; phylum Chordata; class Aves; order Mesitornithiformes; family Mesitornithidae; genus Mesitornis; species Mesitornis unicolor. The sequence goes on along the minus strand of NW_010189711.1, from coordinate 6,769 downwards.
AGTGTGACATTCATGGGATAGAACTGGTCAGCTTGAATCACACCTAGGTCACCTGTCCCAGAGAATCCAGGGCTTTTGCTCTCCTGCTCCAACCTCTTATGCAGAGAGAGAGAAGAAAAAAAACAACAACAAATAAAAAAGAAACTGTAACCGAAACTATAACCACAAGTGCAGGCAAAAAACTGAAAAACAAAACCTGGAAAAACATAAACATCTGGCGAGAATGAAAACAGGAAAACTTAATACCTCCTATAAGGAAAACAACTCTATCTCAGCTAAAGCTGTAATATCAGCTTGTGTTCACTAAAGCAAACACTGCAATTCACTGAATATTGGGTTTTCTCAGAAATTCAGCTCTGCTGAAACATTAAAAGGGAATTTTACAATTCAATCCCAGCAAAACCATGACACTTGTATCAAATGAGCTATGTCCCTCGCGGCTTTGTCTGCTTTTGAGACTTAAATATGCATTCTTTCTCAATGCAATAGTGTTAACAGTGGGGTTTCATTTACAGTAAAAAAGGAGAAGTTACAGTTAATATCTCAGTCACTAATCACCCAGCTGATCATCTAAAAGGAGATGGACAGCAGGCTGTCAGATTATCACAGATTCAGACTGTCTGCTTAAAAGCCATTGCCAGCTTTTGAATCCTTCCTCTCTGTGCTCTTTTTGAATAAGTTTTTTATGTTACAATGTTACGCATTAGTAAGGAGAAAATCGCTTTGAGATAAGCATTTGACCTGTGGGTCATCATGCTTAGGTGCACTGTTATTTAGCTCTGTTGAAGATAATATCCTTGTTTTCCTAATGGGCTATTTGCAGTTGCTAAATCTCCAGATAAGGGATTACTCTATGGCATTAGATGCAATGGAAAACTTAACTGCACCCTCTATTCTAAAGCACGAAAGGTATTTTTATATTCTTAGCAATTAAATTTTTTGAATTTAAGGCAGGATTGATGTATGTTATATACGTTAAAGTTTAAAGGTGATCTAATTTTTCAGTGATTTCTTTGAATTGTATGTTTCTGTTAAGAACAAAATGTATCTGCTATCTTTGACATGAGCTTATTGCTTGTTCTTGCATAGGTAACTCCTATGGTTTAATTCCATCCTTACCATTATATATATATATACATATGTGTTATATATACACTTATAGATGTTAAAAATAGGTATATGAAAATACCATCAGGTGGAACTTGCATTCGAAATTAACAAAATAATATATTAAGTTTTTTCACATAGTATAAGGTGTTGAGTGGTTTTAATGGCATGAATTTGGCAATCCTTTGATTCAAAGCTAAAGTGTAACTAAAAAAGTCTGTGAGGGACTAGGAAGAAAGCTTGTATGTACACAAAGATAGGTGATGCTCAGAGTATCTTACATTGTGTGTGTCATTTTTATGTACATACAAGACATTCTTTAAACTTCCCAAATTAGAAGTTTTAGAAGTGAAACTTCTGAACACTTTTAGAAGTGAAATACAAGGTCACCAGTTAACTCTTATCTTTCTTGGTAGAGAGATAAGAATGAGTTAGGTAAAATCCTGTACATGGCAAGATGCCAAAATAATGAGGAAAGGTATATGACGTATTTTCAGTGTTAAGTTGATTATTTGAAGCAGTTTACTTTTTTTTTTAAATAATCTGTATTCTTTGTAAAGATTCTGTTAGATGCTTTATTACGGCTGTTCAATTGATGACACCGTGTGAACTGCAAATCCCTGAAAACCTGGCCAGGTCATCTTGCTAATTCTAGTGTGGAGGTTATTTATGATTTTGGCAGGGCAAATTGTACTCAACTTTGCACTACATGGAACTATTGAGAAATCAGCTGTGCAGATGACTTTCTGTTTGTGATTACAAAGACATAATAGATACAGAACTCAGCATGGTTGAGGAACCATGTCAAGTTTGTTTTAGAAAAGTAACAATAAAACTTAAACCTAGATTCCAGCCAGGAGACTTTTGAAGTGTGATGCATTCATTATGAAATTCAAATATTTATCGGATTAAGTCTATACCATATAACTTCACTGTGAAGAAAAAATACGATATATTTTAGAAATTCTAAACAGAGTTGTTCTATTTGTTGTAATAAAAACACAATATGCCATTTCATCACAGAAAAGAATTTGGAAAGAAGAGACTTTGCTGCAGACATAATCATGCAATGTATGTTCCTTGTCCTCTTCAAAAATTATCTGCCTTTGCATCCTTTCTATGGACCTGGCCTATATGCGTACACCCATCATTCTTACAGGAGTGGAGCATCATTTTTGGAGGAGGATGCCTGAGGAGGAATACTGCCATTTTGCTGCGAGGCTGGAGCTGAGCTGAGGTTATTGGAGCAGAGAAGGTGGCTTTAGTAGCTGAGGGAGAAGAGTGCAGCGCAAACGCTGCAGAGAAGGTGCAGAGGGAGTTTAAATCTCAGTCACGCTAACTTGCATGCAGGGCTTCGTGATTCCCAGCAACCATTGGCTCCCTTATTTTCTTTCTTCTTTCTCCCTGCAAAGTGGAAGAAGTCTCAGGCTGCTGAGCTAAGAGAGATTCAGTGCACTGTTTATTTTACTCTATGTCATGGGCTGAAAAGGTGGTGAGACAGTTTCTGTCATTTCTGGGTGCTATGATCCACTGCCCTGTTTTCTGTTCTACCTCTTTCTTCTGACCAGGACTGCCTTAGCATATGGCAGCACCCATATTTCTCTCTTCTTCCTCTTTTCTTGGTCACCTTCACTCATAGACCTTCTGTCTCAGTTTTCTGGTATCCATTAAGCAGTTCCCATTAAGACAGATGGGAAAATGTCCTAGGAAGAAGGAAAGGAAAAAAAGGTGGCTGAAGACAGTGTCTCAAGAATCGATAGGGCAAATAAACATTATGCCTCTGCCTAATTTACCTTCCTATGAGCTGAATATCTTTTCCTCTTCCTGTTGGTTGACTCCCATTCCTCATCTTCCCCTCATTCAATGTACCATGCTGCAAGTGAGGGACAGAAAAGGAGAAGAAACAAGAGTATCATCTGAGCACCTTAGTAATCAACCTTCCAGTGTAACGCATGGGGGATTATTGTGGGACAGCATCTCACTGTCAAGAGCCACTTAGAAGACTGGGTAAGACAAGTCATCAAGAACTTTTATGTGGGTGATTGTCCACATTTATTTTACCCTTGGTGCGTCTGTACTTTTGTTCAGTGCCTTCGGGCAAACGCCATCTAGTAGGCATCTACTAATTTTCTGCACAAAGGCTATAAATAGGATAACTTGCTGGTGCTACCAGGATTATACTTTATGGTTGTTTTTGTGGACCTATGAGTGTGCATCACTGAGAACTTCGATGGTGTCCTCAGCCACATCCTTCATGTTGGTAACGTTTCATGCCATAGTCAGGCACCTCTGTGAGCCTGAAAGCTTAAGGCTGTGTCACTAAGAGGTGCCAAATAGGTAGTTATTGATGCATTCCTTTTAGTTGGGGAGTGTATCTGGACTTAACCAGCAAGTGTAGACCTATCGGGAGACATAATTGCATGTAACTTGGAGCAGATCCTTTTGAAGACTGAGAAGCTGATGTTACAAAGTAAAGCAGATGAAATAAAGCCTCTTTTAAGTGGAGAATGACAGGAAATTGTTTCTTTCTCACACTCCTAGCCTGTTGCCAGGAGAATTTCTAGCTCTGGAACAGGTCCATCTGTTATCAAGTTTCATGCGCAGTTATGCAACACTTGGACCTGCTGAATGCCTGGAGAGGCTGCTCATGTATCTCCAGAAGCTGACCAGTGACTTTACATACAGCATTCTCCAGAAGCAGACCAAGCATAAATATGCTTTTTTTGCAGCAACAGCAAGTTGCAGGAAACTCACCATTTCTACCTGAGGAGGTGGAGCCTTGCCTCAGAATTCTTACTACATGCTTTTCTTTCTTAATACATAGGCTTCAAGGGTGATGTAGTTACCTTTCCGTACTTCCAATCATCAGATTATGAGAGGAGAAAGGTCAGGTAGGGCATCATGTTAGTTCCTCTTCGACCAACACATTTTAATTCTTAAAAACTCAAATATTCCTGTTAATCTTTCATAACCAGTGACATCTGGTTTTGCCGGGATCTCCCAGGAATATGCATCATATGACCCGGAGAATCTCTGAACAATAAGTATAGAGGAAGACTTCTCTTTAAGAGACACAGAATGAAGCCCTCATGCTAATTGATGCTGCTCCCATCGGTTTCCAGTGTTCACAGTAAGGGTACACAGTCTGTCCTGACCACCCCCACTTTTCTTAGACACCTATAAATGTCTTTACAAAGGCAGAGGGAGAGTAAATTATATCCTTTTATTAAAAAAAAAACCAAAACAAAACCCCAAAAAGCCATTTTATGTCTTTTGCTGGTATAATGTGACATTCCAAGATTCTTTTTTTCTACATAAGAATGCAAATTTCTATTCCCTGCTTCATCAGGCTGTGTAGGGCATCTTCATGTGTGAAGCTTTTATCAGTTTGGCAGTTTAGGTAATCTCTTCTTCTCCACAGTGTTGTATAATGTGTTTTGCCTGAGCCACCAAAGAGAAAGTTCTGGAAGCTGCAAATTACTGCTTATCTGGAATGTAACATCGACATATTGCCTTGGACTACTTGAGATGTGTGGGCTAGAGCTGACTGGGAATCGTTGTTGGCTAATTTTTTTATTAGAAATAGCAGACATTAGTTTCTGACAGGAAGATTTCATATGTCTAAGGGAAAAAGCAATAAGAACACCCAAACCTCCTTAATTTTTCTTGTCCACATCAGTAGAATGGGGAACTTACATTCTTGATGAGTGCCAGGTTAGATCTCTCTTCCTGTATGTGTTTCATGTGTTCTGTGGATTCAGATTTCCTCCTGATACGGAATGGTGCAACTTCTAGAAATCTTCACAGTTTTGGTGGCAAAAGGACGCATTCTCTGTCTAGCACTAATGTGTACTTTCTCTCTTCCGACAGCACGTGTAACAACTGTATCAACTTCCACCATACCTTTTTCCTGTCCGGGACAACACACTTTTATTGCAGTCACCTTTGTTTAAGTTTTTAAAGGACTGAATCCAGCTTTTAAAATAGATATACAGGATATATTCTTGCCGTGCACTTATTAAAAGATCTTTTTTATGGTTACTATTTGAAAGGAAGGGCATGGCCGGCTAAAGAGATATTTTAGGGGTAACATTTTCAGCATAAACATAATTTAAGCTGAAAAGTTCAAAGCAACATCTGCGCCTGAAACAAAACAACCACGAAAGCAGCTAAATATTCAAAATAAGAACAAAAAACTAACAATCGCCATTAAAAATGTTATGTTGAAAGAAATTTCCCTAAACTAGAAATTATTTTTAATTTTCATTCTGGGACAGAGATGTCAAGTAAGGAGCAAAAGGTAGGGAGAATAGGAGTGAGAACAGCATTTTCACTGCTGTGTGAAATGGTCGTTCCTTAGGACATTCAAATAGATGGAAAAAAAACCATAAGAAATCTAAAATAGGCTGAAGTGCTCAAAATTAGTTTTTAGAGAGAGGGATGAAAGGAAAACTGATGTGTGTGGAAAACAAAAGCGTTATTTTAACTGGAAACCTGAATGCAGGTCACATGCTTAAAAATGATGAATAGCACTATATTTCTTTTAGGAAATTTGCACCTAAAATAAATATACAAGATGAGTAACAGCAATTAGATTTTGTGATGCTGCTTTGAAGGTGAAGTGCACCTGGGAATTAAAGTAATTTTGTGTTACCAGGCAGGCAGAGCCTTTGGTGCATGACTTTCTGAAGGTAAAATTCCTCTTCTTACTGTCCTAGGAAAATGCGGTTGTATGACCTGTGTGCTCAGTGACTGATCCTTACTGCAGTTTTAGTTTTTAATTAATTGACTGCCTTTGAGATGAGGAGAAAGAGTGACTTAAGAAGTAAAGAACAACTTGAGATGAGTGTGACGGAGAATAACTTCTGTGCAACTTTCTATTTAATTTCTGTAGGGACTTCTGTAACTAGTACGTTTTGTTTGAGAGAAGATACCTGCCAGTAGCAGATGAGGGAATCAAGCATATCTGTATGGGATCCTGCAGGACGATATGCAAAATCCTGTTAAGGACAATGTGCTCCAGTAGCTGCTTCTGAGATTGTAGCAAGAAGGGTTATAGATCTTAGTGAAATGAGGTGGAAATTTCTTTAACTGTTACAAATCTGTTCTTCACCCTCTGTTGCCATCCCTTTCTCATATGAACGTGCACTCAGAGTTTGTTGTCTGCATGCAGAAATCTCATGTCTGCCTGTTTCTGTTTGATAGCTTGCAAGTTTTGCTATGGTAAGAGCAGTGTTAACCTAGTGAATGATACCCAGAACTGAATGCAGTTCAAGCTGTCCCTGCTTGTTCTTCACCAGAAAGCACTGCACAGTTTTGTTTAACTTTGTACTTTTACTGCACAGTACTCTAGTTATACAGACGCATTAAACTGCCATCACTTATTGGCTGGTCTGTTACATTTGCTTTACTACCTTTTGTAATGAGAGGTCAGGATTTGATGGTTTACTGGTGAGAGAGATTGTCCTGCTTTGAGTGGAAATTCTGGCATTTGTATTTTTATTCATTTTTTAAATCCTTTTTTTTGCCCACAGGGCTTCTCTTTCTACTTGGTTCCCAGCTCTTGTAGTTTCAAACTGTTGGAATGTTTTCCTGTGGGGAGTTAGAAATACAGGTTGTTTCCAGGCAGCACACATACAGAATCACAGAATCACAGAACGTT
>NW_010189710.1:0-490 GCF_000695765.1 Mesitornis unicolor | reverse complement strand
TGTCATCCTGCTAAGAACATATTGAAGAAAAGGAGAAGTTATTTCCTTCAGAAACATGGTAATTGAAAACCAGGGATTTTTAGGAAGAGGAGGCAATAACTGAAGATCTGTGGGCACTCACTCACTCCTTCGGGCTGGTTTCCATTTCTGGACAATGCAACCTACACCCTATGACAGGGATGCTATGATGGACACTCCAAATCACTACAGCTGCCTGGCACTGCCAGAATGTTCTTACTCATCCTCGCCTTCATAATGTGCTGCTGTAGCATTATCAGTGAGCAATGCAATAAATGGCTCCTTTACTGAGCTGCTCTGAGCTGACAGGGAAGAAGGCATCACCCCAGACTCGTCTGGAGCCATACGTAGCCAGATTCTCTGACTGCAGGTTTTCCACTATGGCTTTGGTCCTGTTGTAAGCACTTTTATAATCTCTTTTTTTATTATTTAGGCCCTTCCTGGGAACTGTGGCTGGCTCTTTTGACTGATG
>NW_010189709.1:1265-1599 GCF_000695765.1 Mesitornis unicolor | reverse complement strand
GAGGGCGAGCTTTCAGCCCCGGCTGCCAGCCCCGGTCCTGCAACACTTCCGTGCACCACTCGTGGGACACCTTTACTGTGCACTTGCTGTGAGCTTTCGGCTTTGTTTTGCCTTCCCTATCGAGAACAAACTTTTTAAAAAGAGAAGGGAAACGGGGAAATAAAGAAAATCCCCGCTCAGGGCTCAGCGGCTTCGTTTCTAAATGAGAAACCTTGATCTAAGCGCGGAGAACCGGGAGCGGCCGTCAGAGACCCCTCCAGGCCCGGCCGGGCTCCGGCCTGGCTTCACTCGCTTCTCCCCCGGCGTCGGAGCAGGGCCCAAAGCGAGCTCTTGG
>NW_010189709.1:340-1221 GCF_000695765.1 Mesitornis unicolor | reverse complement strand
GCCGTCAGAGCCCCCTCCAGTCCCGGCCGGGCTCCGGCCTGGCTTAACTCGCTTCTCCCCCGGCGTCGGAGCAGCGCCTAAAGCGACTTCTTGGTGACTCTGGAAGAGCGACATGCAACTTTAGCGCTCAAAAAAACCAAAAACAAAACAAAAAACAAAACAAAAACAAACAAACAAAACCACAAAAAACACCAAACCGAAAAATCAAACTAAACGAAATCTGAAGGCGAATGCCAGCGAGCAGCCGATACCGCAGCGGCCGCTGACCTCCCTCCACAAGGGTTTCTTGTGGAACTGGTTGTGTTCCCGGCCCTCCCGTTCCCCAGGGAGCCGAGGCGGGGAGTCTCTGCCCTCAAGGTGCTCAATGGCTGGCAGGCTGACTTTGTTCAGGTAAACTCTCTGCAAACCACAACAAAAGCACCCTGTAAAGATACAAGCCTGATCAGAGAAAACTCCCCAGAGCCAGTGAATAGAGAACATAATCCCAAACAATGCAGGACAAGGAGATCTTATCAAAGAAAAACCCTTCTCAAAGCCTTAATGACAGCCACATTCTGTTTGAATTACCACTACTGAACAAATGGCGGCAGGCGCTTTCATCCCTCCAGCCCCGCACATTAACATAAACACTGTCTCCAAAGGCAGAATTTGAATGGAGACAAGGGACCGGCCACCACCGCACAAGCCCAAACTGTGGGAAAACCACGGGCTGCTGTGGGAAGCGCGACGGGCCTGGGAGAGCTTCTCCGCCATTGCCTATCCGGGGCGTAGCCCGTGCCAACGGCCGCCACCGGGGCACCGGGGCTTCCTCCGAGGCGCAGCGGGCGCGGATGTGGCCGGGACCTCTACCTCACGCCGCTTGGGGAGTCCTTGCCAGCCCT
>NW_010189709.1:0-226 GCF_000695765.1 Mesitornis unicolor | reverse complement strand
AAAATAAAATAATAAGTAAAAAAAAAAAAAAGAAGACGACAGTGCTGGAAGGCGTATATCAAAGCAGGGGGACATACATCTCCCCCGGCAGATGCTGGTGGAGAGGGGGGATAAAAGAGAGGGTCTGCGGAGTATTAACATCACAAGGGAGTGCGGCGCCGGCCACGGCCTGACCCGTCTCGCCAGGGCACAGGGAGGTGGGGGGGGGCACGCCCTCGCACCTCCC
>NW_010189708.1:0-15769 GCF_000695765.1 Mesitornis unicolor | reverse complement strand
TGTCACAGGTATAATGTCACTTTGGGTACCTGGGGCGGGTGCTCAGGCAGATGCTTTTCTACCACTTTCTCCTTCCTGCTGTGCATCTGAGTGACTCCATGTCACCACCTGTGACTGCTTCATCTTCTCTTTAGGGACCCAAGTCAAGCACCCCCAGGGGAGGAGAGCCAGACCACGTCTTGGGGCACCTGCAGCTCTTGGCCTGGCATCCCTCTGTCCCCAAAGCCACCAGAGAACATTGCAGGCACCTGGCAAGCTTTGGCTGGCACTGCCCTGCTCCTCCAAGGCCACCAGCGAATCCAGCCTGGCAGGACTGGGACAACCCTGGGCAGAGGTGACCAAGGAGGGAGAAGCTGCCCTGCCCAGTGGGGTTTTTCTTCATTCCTTGAAAGCCGCAGAGACCTGCCGCGTGGGATTTGGGGCTGGAGGCAACGCCAGGGCAGCGCCAAGGTGGAGCTGCTGTGATGGATGAGGTGACACCAGTCTCAAACGCCTCTGCCATGCATAATGGTGCCCAAAGCACTGCAGCTGGCAGAGGGAGATGCTCCAAAATGGTACTCACCATTTAGCACCCATGGAGAGCATTGCAGCCAGCACCTCATGTGGGTTTTAATCCATGCCTGGGGTGGCACAAGCCACATTGGGCACTGGACATCAACCAGGCCCCATGGGGACACGCATGCTCTGGGTGCATTTCCATCATGAGGCAGCCCCTTTCTGCCAAGCACAGGGTGATGTTTCTGAGGCTTGTAGCTTGGCCAGGTTTGCAGGGGGCAATGTAGCTGCCGTGCCCTGGACCCGCTTTGGGAGGGGAACAACCCTGCCTCAGACCCAGGTCTGGGTCTGGCTAAAATCCTCCAGGAGAGGTTTGTAAGGGAGAGGTGAGGTTTGAGATGATGCACAAACTCTTCATTTCACTGCACCATGGCCTTGTGCTGGAGCCGCCGCTCCTGTCCTTGAGCACACAGCCTTGAGGGTGTCAGCAGTCCTCACTGCTGCTGGCAGGGTACCCCAGGCATCCCAGTACAGGGGGAACATGTTGTCCTGGGAGGGAGGGTGATGCCTGCACACTCGAGGGCTAGGACGCAGCAGGAGGGATGCCAGCTTGGCCCAAGGAGGAGTACCAAGCGCGGATGGGGACACAGGGAGGCCCCCTCAAGGCCAACCTTGGGACATCTTCAGCAGCACCCAGTTCCTGCTCAGGACCAGGGTGGCAGCTTCCCCATAGATACTGGAGGGAGCATCACTCCTTCCCTCCTGCCTTCCCTCGGCACTTCTTTCCCCAGCCCGTGGCAGCAGAGCAACCTGGGCGCAGTGACAAGGGACGTCAGCAGCGTGTCACATCACTTTATTGCCACAGCGGCCACAGGCCAGACCCAGTTCCCAGTGGGGGTCTGGGTCCAGCCCCTTGACCCCTCTAATACTGTTGAGAAGACAAACCCCGAGCCTCCATGCCCATGCCCAGGCACTGAGCATCCTCCATCCCGCCCACCATGGAGCAGCTCCTGGACATGGCTGCCATCCTGCACCTCTGGGAGCTGGAGGCTGGCAGGGAAAGGTGAGGTGAGACCAAGGGTGCAGAGCGTGCCAGAGGCGGCCACCACGTCCTGTCCTGAGGGCTGCCAGCGATGGGGAGCAGCATGAGCCCCCTCAGCGCCCTCAAACCTCCATGCCAGGAGCCCGCCCCAGGCCCAGCGCCTGCACCAGGTCATCGCTGAGCCCGCTCTTCAGCGTCCGTCTCACTGTGGGAAGAGGAGAGGGTCCCTAGGGTCCCCAAGCACTGGGGTCTTGCCTGGACACGGTGGCCCTGGCGTGCTGGGGAGGGGAGTGGTGGCAATGGAGTGCAGTAGCATGGTCTGGTCTTGGGGTACCTCCTGCTGTGGCCTGGTGGGCTCAGCATAGGAGATCCGGGGTGGGCAGAGGGGAAGGAGTCAGGCAGAGCATGGGGACAAGGACACAGAGGTGGGACAAGGCATAGAGATAGAGCACAACGGGACAGGACATAGGGGACAGGAACATGAAGATGAGAAAAAGCATCAGGGCAGGGACACAGGATAGAGAACAGGGACAGGACCACAGAGATGAGACAGGGCATGGGGACAGGGATGAGACTTACAGGACTTCCTATTGCCACGGGACCTCCGCCGCTCCTTGTTAGCGCAGGGTCGGGGATTGGCATTGTGCGTCACCGATTTCACCAGCCGGTCCATGATTTCATCTGAAGCATCATCTGGGGAGCTGGGAACATCCTCCTGGGCTGGAGAGCCCTGGGCCGGGGAGGTGTGCCCTGTCCCTGCACGGGGGACAAGGGAGATGCTGGCACCAGCCATTCCCAGGCAGCTGGGGACAGCTCGAGCACCTTTGCCACCACGCTCATACCCTGGCTGGCTCGGCTGCGGCGGGCAGGGGCGTCTGTCGGGGAGGTCAGCAGGGTCTTCATGCTCTCGTGACCTGCTTCCATCTGCTTCTCGGGGCTGGTGGACACCACAGCGGGCGGCAAAGCGGCCTCGGTGATGCCAGAGAACTTCTCGGTCTGCAGTGGGAGGAAAAGTGGGCATGGGGAACCTGGGGGGCATCACCCGGTGGTGGTGGTGGTGCATAGATGAGCGGCCCCGTACCTCCGTGATGAGCCGTCCGCGGGTCTTGTTGCGCTCGCGATGGGCCGCCCGTTTCTTCTGCTGCTGCAGGACGCGCTCCCGGCAGGTGCGGTACTCCAGGGCGAACTCCCGCAGCAGCTTGCAGATGGGCGTCACCTTCACGTCCCGCGCCAAGCTCACTGGGTACCCCAGGTACAGCAGGAAGGAGTGAAACCTGCGGGGACATCGGTTATGGCAGGCCACCAACGGGGCCGCGGGGCTCCCACCGTGTGCCCAGGACCTTTGGCCACTGACCTGTTGAGGACGCGCCTGTGCACCACCTTCAAGACGACGATGCGCTGGGTGCTGTCCTTGAGGAAGTCTGTCAGCTTGCTCTTCAGCACCGGCTTGGTCTCGTGCTTGGCGATCACCTTCAGGTTGTCCCAGGAGGCCCTGCACCTCCGCTCCAGCTGCACCAGGCTGTTGGCCAGCTCGTCAAAGTCAACCTGGAAGAGCGAGATGTTAAGCCCTTGGCCTGTGGGACTTGTGCCCTTGCCTTGCCAGGTGTCATCTGCCTTTCCTCACCTTGGCGGAGCGGGTGATGGAGGCGATCTCCGAGTACAGGTCGGTGGTTTCTGGGAACTTCTCTACCACCATCTGGCAGAGGTGGTGGAGCAGGGATTGCCGGTGCACTGTGTCCTTCACTTCTGAGACCTTCTCCAGGTAGCCCAGCTCAAAGCCTCTGCTCTGAAACCCCAATGGACTCAGCAGGGCCTTTCCACGCCCCTCCAGCAGATCATACGGAGCCACTGAGTCCCCACCAACCCCCACGCAACCCAGCCTCCTCAGGCACCATCCCACGCTTCACATGGTCCCTGTTGGGTACCCATACACCATGGCTGGTCCTGTCCTTGCAGCACTCAAGACAGGCCATGTCCCTCCACACCCTGCTCCTCACCTGGGACCCATTCAAGAAGTTGCCCATGGCCAGCAGCGTGGCCAGGATGCACTTGAAGGTGTGATTTTTGGCCAGCTGCTCCATGCCCACCTTCAGGTCAAACAGCGGCTCTGCAATCTCCTGGGTGAGGACAGAGGCAGGTGAGACCCTTTGGCTACCCTCTCCCTTGGGAGCCGCAGCATTCACCCTTGCCCACGAGGACAGCCACCCCATGCCCAACCCAAGCCCATGCTTTCCTTGGGGACCTGCAGCCCATCCCCACCCAGGATGGCACCTCCTGATTTGGACATGCCTGGTCCCCACCAGAAACACTTGGTGGTGGGAAGGTGGAGGGATGATGGGGTACGCGGCTCTGTACCTGCTCCAGGCTCTCATAGTCCAGCTTGAAGGCCCAGAGCTGGAGCCTGGCCGTGAGGTCACTGATGGAGGACAGGGCAAGCAGGAACTGCTCCGCAGAGCCCAAGGGCACATCAGGGTTGGCCAGCTGGGCCTCCTGGATCTTCTGCTTCTCCTCCTCGGTCGGGACCATAGTCAGGATTTTCTAGAGCAGGCAAAGAGGGATGTGTCAGACTCCAGACACGTCACCATGAGATATGTCACCCCAGGGCTGGCAGTGCAGGCATCGTGGTATGGAGGTTTCCTGCCCAAGGCAAATGACCCAAGTGAGGACCTCAGAGGGGCCAAGCTTCTCTGGTGCTCACCTCAATCCCTTCCTTATTGACTGCAAACTCGTCAAAGTTGAGCACGGCCGTCTTGATGATGTGCATGGGTGGCAGCACTGTGAGGCCAATGTTGATGGCATTGCTCCTCTTGGGGTCCAGCACCACCACCACCTTCTTCCCATCGATGGCTTTCTGCAAAGAGGACAGGATGGATGGGGACAGGCAGGCAAAAGGCTCCCCTTCACAAAAACACCCTGGACATGGGGAGCTGATCACCTGGTGGTGAGCCAGACCTGTGCACTGCCCATCACCATCCCCACCAAGCCTTTGGGCAACCATCCTCAGCATAGGGTAGAGGTGACAGCGCATGTCAAGGATCCCCACAGGATCCTCCCACCCCTCAAGCCCCCTCGGCTGATGGGTGCCAGCATGCTGGTACCTTTGAAGCTGGCACTTCCTTTGAGCGTGACTCAAAGAGATGCTCCAGTTTGGCAGTGTTGACCTCGACGTTCTGCAGGGATGCCCACAGTGTCCCCTGGCCAAACTTGCCTGGCCCCACAGTGCTGTCCAGCTGCTTCAGCTCCTTCCAGAAGAGCTTCACTGTCCTTTTCTTCTTGGCCTGGGAGGGGCCATCCGTTGTTATGGGGCCTGGCAGCCCTGGTGGGGGTGGGCAGCCGGGGACCGCAGGAGGCGGAGGAGGAGGTGGTGGGCAACCAGGGACCATAGGAGGTGGAGGAGGAGGAGGTGGTGGGCAACCAGGGATGGGAGGAGGTGGAGGGGGAACCATGAGCCCTCCAGCACTTGTTGCTTTGATGCTGGGAGAGGGGAAGGAGCCATTGGCTATGGGTCCCATGTCCAGGATGTCAAAGTCTTCTTCTTCCTCCAAATCAGTGAAGTCCAGGTCCTTGATCTTCAGCTGCACGGGGCTGGCCTCCAGGCGCTCCCACGTCAGCTCCACATCCTTCTTGATGGGCATCATCCCAGTATTCTCCAGCTTCTGCGTGTGGGTCTCAGCATCGATGCTGGACATGGCACGTGCCAGCTTGGCGTGGGCACTGGCCACCGGCCCATCGGGAGCCCTGCCACAGAGCCGGGTGCCCTCCTGCTCCTGGCTGCCACCTCCCTCGGCATCCATCTCCACCTCACCCTGGAGCAGGGCGGATGATGGGACTTCGGGGAAGACCTTCTCCCTCCCTGGCTCCGAGGAGCCCTTGGCATAGAGCATGTCCAGCATAAACTTGGTGTCAGAGGAGATGGTGCTGCAGGAGTCGGTGGTGTCCGGCCGAGCCAGGCGAGACCCTGCAGGGAGAGGGGGAGAAGCTGGGACAGGCTGCTTGAAGAGGTAGGAGCTGCATGTGGAGTTGGGGTCCTGCGCCCCGGTGGGGTGTGCTCAGATGCTGGCATTCAGAGCAGGACAGGGAGGTGCCACCCAGCTCCTCCATGGATTATCACAGGGGTGGGGTGCGGTGGGCTGGGTACAGAGGGGCCACTAATGCCCACCCCAGGGACCTCCATGAGCCCAGAGCTATGAACAGATCCACCCCTGACAGCACCTACTTATGCTGGGTGGCTCCATCCCAGGCTCGGGGGCACCGCTGTCCCTGTCCCACGCAAGAGCAGTGGCGTGCTCCAGCCCAGCATCGCTGAGGACATCCAGCCGTCCCTTGGCCATGGAAGAGATCTTCTCCTTCTGGGCCGCAGCCAGGTTCTCCAAGAAGCGAGCTCTGTGAGACAGGAGCAGATGTTGGCCAGAGGCAAGGCAGGGACAGGGATGATGGAGACAATGGGCAAACCACGCCATGCCACACTGCAGAGCCAGCCTCACAGCACAGAAACCCTCTGTGCCGACCACACCACATCAGGGACCCAGAGGACTGAACCTCCTCCAAGCCCTGCAGGAGATGGGTGATGCCACCACGGCTCAGGGATGGGGATGCCATAGTCCCACAGGAGCCAAAGGCTCGTGCTGTCAGGGTGTCACCATCACCTGTTGGTCCCAATGGACCTGGTGCTCACTGCATCCCTTGTCCAAAAGCTGCAAAACCCAGGAGGGTGCCTGGGCAGAGCCTTGTGGGGACTCTCCTGCTCCTCACACCCTGCATGGCCGGAGCCCAGACACCTGGGGCCGGGCACCAGCCTGAGGAAGCGCATGCCTGGAAACACACGCATGCCTCTACTTACTCAAACTTCCTCAAAATAGGCTTGTCCCCATGCGAGGAGGGGGTATCCTCCCGCCTGAGGGAAAACAGGGGTCAGCCCCCACTACCAGCAGCACACCCCCCTGGGGCTCAAGCTCAACCCTCCAGTGTGGGACCCTTGCTCTGCCATCACCCAATGGCCCTGGGGTTCATGGGGAACTGGGAGAGGTCCAGCGAGTCCCCTCCTGCCTGGGCACTGCATGGCATTGGGTGCTGGCAAAACAGGGCATTTTCCCCCCAACCAGAGCCACCCAGTTTGCCAGCAGGATGGTGACGCCAGTCCCCTTCCAGCCCCAGGGTGGGCTGTGTCACCCACAGCAGGGACACCTCACCCCAGAAGAGGGGAATCAGAAGGTGCCATCACCCCATGAGGGATGCTGATGTTGGGGTGAGCGGTAAGGGCTTGGTGAGGGCAGAGGCAAGGGATGGGGACAGTGAGGTGGGTGCAAGGGGCAGGGCAGGGCAGTGCCCGCACCCGCCGGAGCATCGCGTTGGGAGGGAGCAGACACGTGCAGAGCCCGGGCACTTACCAGACAGGGGCGGTTTGGTGCAGCCTGCAAAAGGAAAGATAGAAAGAGTGGGCAGAGGAGACGGCAAGCGTGGGCAGAGAGGAGGAGTGAGGAGGAGCTGGAGCAGAGCCGAGCGCGCCTGAAGGTTGCCCTGGAGCCCCTGGCCGGACCCTCTCAGATGCCTGCTCCCCCGTCACACTTCTCTCCAGCTCCAGTGCCTGCCCAGACCTTGTTTCCCTGCTGGAAGGTCCGCCACAGCCCCAGAGGGACCCCCCCATGCACCCAGTTCCTCCCAGTTGCTTACTTGTAGATGCTGCGCTCGCCCGGGCCCAGGGGCTGCTCCTTTTCGGACGAGGGGGAGGACAGGGCCAGCCGCATGCTGGACGCACTGTTGTAGATGGTGAAGGGACAAGGTCTGGGAGAAGAGGTGACAGGGACTGAGAGCAGGTCCCGCAGTGCTGCCCTCCACGCTGGTACCGCGAACAGACCCAAGCACTGCTCACGCCGCATCCCAGCATCTTTACCATCGCAGGAGCATCCCCACTTACTCTGCTGGGCTGCTTGGTGCAGGGACAGCCAGGGTGTCCTCAGTGGGGAGCTCCTTTGGGGTGCCAGGGGACTCCAGCAGTAGCTGGGCATCAGGGCTGGGCTCCGTGCAGCCGCCCTGGGATCGCCACCCACGCCTGCCCTCGTCTGTCCTCCTCCGCTCCTTGCGTCCCCCCGAGGGTGGCTCTTCCACGCCATCCTCCAGCTTGAGAGCGCTCTGTGGAGGGGACGGGGGGCATGGCACTGTGCACGGCGCCCCTACCACCCCAAGTGCGCACCCTCCCCTGGTCCTCGTGCAGAGCCCCAGCTGGTGCTGGGTGATGCTCTGCCTGGGGATGTGACGCATGGCCTGATCCCACGCGTGGGCATCACCCGAGGGAGCCCCACTCACTTCGTAGAGTGTGAACTGCTGCTTCAAGTCCAGGTCGGTGCCCTTGCTGCCCAGGTACTGCTGCACCACCCGCTCCATGCCCTGCTGCTCCAGGCAGTCCGTCACATCGTAGAAGGTGTCCTGGTCTGGGAGGGCTGCCAGTGTCTGAGCAGGACCAGAGGGACACTGCTGGGACCGGTGTGACCCACACCAAGCCCCGTCAGTGTGGGGATGCCCTGCCACCCACCCCGGACCTTGTTGATCAGTGTCATGGCAAACACCAGCAGCTCCGTGTCGGCCCCGTTGCGCTGCTCCAGGATGGCCATCAGGTTGGACCATGGACACACACCTGGGAAAATGTGCACAGATGACATGTGGGCCAGGGGGGACCATCACCCAGTGGGGACCTCACGGGTGGCTGGGACTGCACCCACCTCTCGCCTGGTCCACAGCATTGACGGCATGGATGAAGAGCAGGGCGTTGGGCTCCGTGTACTCCACGAACACCAGCAGCAGCTTCAGTGCCATCTTCACCACCAGGCGGAACTGGGACAAAGGACAGTGGCTGGGATGGCAGCGGTGGTAGGGTGCTGCACTGTGGGGTGGCTGTGCCCATGCCTCAGGGCTGGGGGCTTTGCTGAGGGGCCAGGGACCACCCTGCTGCTGCGATGCTGATGATCAAGGGACACCAGGAAGGGACCCAGAGCGGGACCCTCTTACTCAAGCTCTGTGCCCAGCAGCACAGTCACATCAGGATGGGGAGCTCTGGGGACCCTGGGTGGCTTCCAGGTGGGTGGGAGCAGGACCCAACACACCCAAAGGTACCAGGGCACCAAGTCTGAAGGCAGAGGGTGGGGTAAAGTCCCCGAGCGATGGTGCAAGGGGACAGCCACAGGCAGGGAAGGGGGGGTGCAGTGGGGGCTTACCGGGCTTCCCATCAGCGTGTACAGCCATTGGACGGTCTCATTGTGGTTGATGACCCCCTGCATCCCGTCCACAAAGAGCATGATCTGGCTCAAGGCTGCGAGGCAGAGGTTGGACAGGGGCACGGGTTGGGCTTTCCCACGCCCACACAGCACTGCCACACCAAGGGCAAGATCTGGCAGCTGCCTGCAAGGTTGCCCAGCCAAACTTGCTTGCTCGCCCCTCTGTGTGCCAGCCTTCCTCCCCAGGGATAAGAAATGCCCTGTACCCAAATACTGACCCCGGAGGATGTAGTTCTGGTAGTTCTGGTCGGCCTCTGCCCCCACTTTGATCAGGCACGTCAACCCCTCCAGGTTCACAAACTCCGGCACCAGGTCCTTGTCCTCCTGCAGGGTGACAGCTGGGTGTCACTGCAGCATGGGGAGGTGTGGGGGAATAGCCAGCCTCAGAGGAGCCCCTCTGAGCCCCACACCACGCCAGCATCACATACCTGAAAGAGCTGCTTGAGGGAGAAGAGGGATCGCCGCAGTTCCGGCCCTTGCGAGTTGTACAGCTTCTCTGGAAGGACAGGAGAGATGTGATGTGATGGCCTGACGCACAGGAGCTTGCTGCTGAACTGGGGCTCCGAAATGCTCCCAGCTGCCCGGGAAAGTCCCGCATCCCGGCTCAACCCCTGTGCCGTGACCCCAGCATGCCGACACTGCCCCCGGCTGTGGGACATGCAGGGTGGAAGCAGCTGCAGCTCCGCAACTGCTTATTTCAGCCCTGCCATCTTCCTATTTCTGTTTTTTGCCTTTTGTTTTTTTCTGCCCAGGAATGACATAAATATCCCCTCTGGTTTCCTGTGCAGAACCGAAACAGGAACAAGGGCAGGAGGCTGAGCTACTTTTAGCCTCCCCTTGCGGGGCACAGCCCTGGCACTGTTGGGAAAAGCCACAGGACGGGGACGGGAAGGATGGCAGTGTGACACTGGCTGCTTGGGGACAATGGGACAGTCACCGGGCTGGAGGCTGCATGGAGACTATCTGCTCATGGGGGCGGTGCCTGTGGGCAGGAGCCAGCACAGAGGAGCTGGGGCAATGGCAAGCCGGAAAGCCCCGAGACCAAAGGCATCAGGAACCAGCGCTTCCCGCATCAAAAACTTGAGTTCTCCCAGCATCCCAAGTTATTTGGGTCAGCTGTAACAAGCCAAAACGAAGCTGTGCAAGGAGCCCTGCAGATATGCTGACAAGGGTTCTGGAAAACACAAGGTCCCGGCAGCCTCCTCCACTTGCTTATCAGCTTGTCAGAGTGGCCAAGAGGGAAAGCAGAGCAGCCCAGAGGGAAAGCAGAGCAGCCTGGGACTCAGCCAGAGCCTGGGAACCACCAGCAAATACCACGACCCCGACCCCGGCCTTCCTGCAGGGAGAGGGCTCTGCGCTCTGCCCCTTCCTGCACTGCTCAGGACCTGATGCCCAGCGGACATTGCTCTGCTCAGTGCTTGTTTACCCCTCTGCTAAGGTGAAAAAAAAAGGCCTGAGACTCCCGAATATTTTGCAGGACCTCTGAGTGGGCTGCCTGAAGCCGTGGCTGCACTTTCTGCTGCGTAAGAGCTCTGTGTTTGTATCCTCCAAAGCTATATTTAGAGCTTGCCTGAATGACCAAAAATATCTGGAGCGGGCGGTGGGCTCCCAGCCGAGGAAGCAAAAGTCCCGATCTCCGCGGATGGAGGGGATTAACCCAGCAAGTCCCTGCCGGCCCCATGGGGACCATGTCCCCTGCACCTCTGGGGGGTTATGGGGCAGGGGCTGCATCGCTCCCTGTCTCCATCACAGAAAGCCCATTCAAAACTCACTGTGGAGACTAAACTCCCGCTGCCTTGGGGGGCTGTGCTGCTGGACCCACACCAGCCTGAAGAAGGGAGCATCCCCAACTCACCAATGATGGCGTGGACTCGGACGGAGAGCTGCGTGCGCAGGATCAGAGTCGGCCGCCTCCCCTTCCTAGGGTGGAGGAAACACCACGTGAGCACCTGCAGCGGGACCACCACGGCCCCCAGCCCCTCACCTGTGGCCCCTGGCACTCACACACGTGGGGTCCCTGTGTCCCATCCCCAGAGAGCTTGGGCACCCCATGTGCCTCACCTGACCTCCTTGTAGAAACCCTCCAGATCATCCTTCTGCTCCAGCAGAGACAAGTCGAGGTCCAGGTAGTGGCCAGAGGGTGAGATCTGCAGCGTGCAGTCCTCCAGCTGGGGATAGAGACAACTTGGCTGAGTCCCTGTGCCCACCATGGCCCTCCCGGAGGTCACAGGATCCCCAGGTCACCCTCCCACCTGCACTGAACCTACCAGGGAGCCACATCCTGGAGTCGGGTGGCAGGTCCTCCCCTGTGCCTAAGCAAAGATGCCCCGGCACCCTCTGCCACAGTGGCAGATTAGGCAAGAAATACGGAGCCCCAGGCTGGGAAAAGGCAGAGCGAGGGCGGCCCCACTGCCCCGGGCTCCTTGGCAATCCCCTGGGCAGAAGCCACGGCAAGAGGCTGATTCGTTCCCTGGGGCTCTTTAGTCAGCCGGGGTGCGGCTGGGCAGGATCCGCCACCTCCCAGGGCTGGTGTCTTCGTCTGGGCAGAGGAGTCGCATGTGGGGACTGGCTCTGTGGGAGCTGCCAGGGCACCCGGCCCAGCCAGGGACACCCCAAATCAGGGCAAATTCCACAGGCACTTCCCTCTGCTGACGCATCCTGTGGCCACGTGGCATCTTCCAGAGGGATGGGGAAAAGCACAGCCTGAGGTGAGGCTGGGGCAAGGGCATCTCCCCTGAAAGTCCATGAACAGCACCTCACCCAGCGGGCACAGTACCCAGAGGTGCTCCAGGAATGGCACCCACAAAACCCCTGAGCCACCTGGCACCCAGGAGCACCCCACAGCACCCAGGCAGGGCTTCTGGGTGAGTTTTGGATGAGATGGGGTGGTTTGTCCTCAAGGCATGTGCAGAGGCAGAGGGAGGGCAGGGCCCAACCCTGCCACCCCTTGCTCTGTTCCTGAAGCATTTGCAGCCTCCCCAGCTCACCCCATCTCCAAGTAACTGATGCTCTTTACCAAATCCCCACAGCAGTGCTCCATAACCACCCAGGAAGCTGAGGACCAGGGATAAAACCCTATTATTGGCTTTTATATAAAACCCTGGGCAAACTAGTGACCCACAGCAACACTGAGTATGGCTCTTGCATCTCACTGGGGTTGCTTTCGATGAAAGTCCCCTCTCCTTGAGTCACAAGAGCTCACCTGTATGACTTCATTGCAAGCATGACGTTAAAAACCAGAGAGCAAAGAAAAAATGCCACGTGCATTAAAATAATTAATGGCCCTGACTAAGCCTTAGGATAACAGGCAACTTGGCAGGGCACCGCCGTTGGGATGGATGCAGTTGTTATGTTGTTCATGTCCCACTCCGCCTCCCGTGGTTGCTGGCCACGCCAGCCGGCCATGGCAACGCGCACCAAACACGGGCTGCTGGCACCAGGCAAGCGCTCCTGGCTGGCAGTGTTGCCTCTGCAACGGGTATTGCTAAACCTGACCCCATGCAGGGATTGCTTGCTGGGAAAAGCTTCAGTGCCTGCATGGGGAAAGGGCTCTCCTGGGCATCCCCGCATCCTCCTTGGCATCCCCTCGGGCATCCCTGCATCTGCCTGGGCATCCCCGCATCCTTCCAGGCACTCAAACACACTGAAGAGCAACTCACAGCTCCAGCAGAAATGCTTTGCCTTCTCTGGGCTGCCAGAGCCTCAGCAAGCCAGAGTTAACGTCCTCAGCTCCTACCAGAGCTGGTGACATGTCCCAGCTGGCGGAAGAGGCCAAGCCCCTGGGACGTGACCCCGCGTATTTCCCATGCAAGCTTGGCAGCGCCCTCCACGAGGGATGCTCTGAGCGTCTGGCCCTGGGTTTGGCTACGAACCCCTGGTGAGCACTAGCCCCCAGAGATGGAGACAGCCTGTCCCAGGCTCACACTGCCCTGCCAGGAATCCCAGGGCAGCACTTCCACATCAGGGAGCACCGACAGCCCCAGGGCTGGGGTTACTTCCGTGCCCTCAGATGAGGTTTTGAACCATGCAGGATTTGAGCTGGGACCTCAGGGCCACATGCTGGGGCCACGGAGTACCAACAGCTCCCAGTGCAGGGCGGCTGTGATTTATCCATCTCCCTGTAAAATAATTTTAAAGTAAGTTGGCCTTTGAGGGTCATGGGGACACACAGGCAAAGAGCAGCTGTGGGAGGAGGAGAGCATCCCACACTCACACCTCCAGTCTGAGGCTCCTGGGAGCCCCAGCCACCCCATGGCGGTACTGATGTCTTCCAGCTATCCCATTGTCTCAACCCCGTAACAAGGGGAAGGTGAAAACACATGGATCAACCTGAGCCCACCAACACCCAGCATGGCTGGCTCTGGAGCTCAGCAAGGACACACGTGCCAGGCAAGCAAGTCCCCAGGGAAAACCAGTTCCCTCTGGAGCAGGACTGTCCCCCCAAAACCATGGGGGTGTGACAGAGACATCCTCCATCACATCCTCCTGCTTACCCCTATCGCGGCACCCACACGCAGGAGGATGCTCCAAGGCCAGGCAGTGAATATCCTCTTTATCTGCCAGCAGAGGAAACACTTTCCTCCCCTCTCTACTACTTTCTTTTTGCAGCGAGTACAATTTCCCAACATTGCTGCAGGTCTTCTAGGAAGGCTATGGGGGAAATTACAGAATAAATCTATTATTTGCTCCAGTTAAGCCAGCACTTGAGCTGAGGTGTTTATTGTCAAGGCACTTGGTCACTGCTTTCTGCCCGCTCCTGCCTGACGGATGGCAGCACATGGATGGGAGCGCTGCCACTGCTTTTTCATGGGAGGGAGGGAAAAATACACCCAGGCCAGGAGGGATCTCTGGAGGTCACCCAGAGTCGGCCCAGAACTGCACACTTGCTCGCATGCGTCCCTCTCAGAGCTCCTCCAGCCAGGCTTGTTGCTCATTAACAGATCCCTCATTTCTCATCAGCAGCAGGATGACACCAGTCCTGGCAAGGAATGGGAAAGCAAAGCTCCAGCCAGGTGAGTTTTGCAATTGTTTGGAAAAAACCCTAGATTCAGAGGTGAGATAGTGCTGGGGGCAAGGGAGCGCAGTGGCCTTTGGGGACTGAAGAGACAGCCAAAAAATAAATATGCCCTGCCAAACGCTGCCTGTGGAGGTTCAGAAATTCCCCACACCCAGCCGAGTATCACCCAAGGGTACTAGAAAAATGCTGGAGAGCAGGAGAAGATAGTATCAGCCCGGAGCCGAACAATGCGGCTGCGGCAAACAAAGTGGGAAGGTATTTTCAAGCACAAACACGCTTTCCGGAGAGCATGAAAAAGTCATCAGCGGCGAGTTGCGCTCAGGGAGAGGAAGCGCCGAGGGTGTCACAGGGCAGGACAGGCTGTTCGAGACAGCGGTGCCGGCACGAGAAACCTCCTGCTCATCAACTCCAGGCTGCTCCCACCTCAGGGAGCAGCTTTGCTGGGCCCAGGGAGGGCAGGACCTGGCTGGTTCCCCATGGCAGCTCATCCTCTGATTGTCCTCTGACAAATTGGGGGCCACCACCCCAGCTCCCACCCAGCCATTGCATCCTTCTCCCAGTGCTCTGCGGTTCCAGGCACACTTCCCAGCGCACGTCACCTCGGGAAAAGCCTGGCACCGGGCATCCCCAGCTGAATTTTTTTACAGCCAGTTCCTTGGGAAAAATGCGACTGTTCATTTACTAATTTTAGCGTGATGAGTAACGGAGCACAGTGCTACCTGGCACAAAGGGCACCAAGGAAGGTTTCAGCTCCTCGTGCCAGGGTAACGACGTCTGCGTGGCTCTGGGGTGCCAGCTCCAAATTTGGACTGAAACGGGTGGCTTGGGAGACCAACCTTGCTATGCAGGGTGTAAATCTCACAGCAGGAGGCTCCTAACGGAGACACTGACTCGTGCAGACCCCAGCGAGCATCCCAGCTTGTCAGGTTGGGACTGAGCTCTGTGTAACAACGACAACACGGTTTATAACCTATATAACCAATATAAACCAGCAATCTGGCTTATAAACCCAAAGTGGAATCCTAGCCGCTAGCCCACGATTTTGCCATGGGACAATGCAGTGAAACTACAGAAAAAGCCACCTGGAGCTTGGCTTAGGCAGAGAACAGAGCCTGAAACCCCAGAATTAACACACCTCTGCTGGGCATGGGACCTCCTCGCAACGCTCCTGCCCTTGGGAACACCATGTCCAGTGCCCCCGTGCCACCATGGCAGCACCCCGGACTGGTGATCCCGTTACAGCCAGCTCCTGCCCAGAGAGGAGAGCACACGTCTGAAATTTGAGTTTGCTCCATTCGTCATGTCTCAGGGCTGTTTGTTCCCAAACAAACTCTGTTTAGTCACTGCCTAAAAATCCTATGACGGCGGTGACATGAGACGCGGCTGCTTTGCTCCAAGGAAAATGAAAAGGGGCATAAAAGGGAGGGGTTTTTTGGTGCAGGCAGGGGTCTCACAGCGAGCTCCTCTCCCTTTGCAAGCCAGCAAGCCTGGTGCCAGCTACACCGAGCTGATTTCCCCCTCCTGCTGCTCCTAGCTCTCCCGTCTGGCTCCGGGCAGGGCACACTCCCCTTGCCTGCCTAGGCTCCTGTCTGCTGCAAGACAGAGATGCTCAGCCATGGTCAAAGCTCTGCCGGGTCTCGTGTTATAGAAAACAAGCCCGTCCCCATCGCGTAAAGGTTGCTTGGAAGCAACACACCAACCACAGACACCCAGGACGGTCTCCCGCTTCCCAGCCTCTCTTTCCCAGCCCACATCAGGCCCGGGGGCACACAACCAAACACGGGGCCTGGCTTCAACCTCCGCCTCCCTCCCGGCTGGAGGAAATTGCTCAGCACCGATTTCCGCACCACGCTTCTCCGGCGGCAAAGCTTCCCCGAACCGAGAGGGCGAGGGGCTAGTGGCCCTGCGGCTTCCCCACCACCTCCCCGAGGCTCACGGGCGGCAGGG
>NW_010189707.1:0-4157 GCF_000695765.1 Mesitornis unicolor | reverse complement strand
AAAGCTGGGGAGGGACTGTTTACAAGGGCGCGTAGTGATATGACATTGGTCAATGGTTTTAAATTAGAGCAGGGTAGATTTAGATTAGACATTAGGGAAAAGTTCTTTACCATAAGGGTGGTGAAACCCTCAAACAGGTTGCCTGTTGCCTGTTGATGGAGGCCCCATCCCTGGAGACATTCAAGTTCAGGCTTGATGGGGCTCTGAGCAACCTGATCTAGTTAAAGATGTCCCTGCTTACTGCAGGGGAGTCCCTTCCAACCCAAAGCATTCCTTTGATTCTAAAGCACTGCCTCACCTAAGTAATACCTGTGCCCCGTGTCAGACAGCAGCTGTTGCTCAGGGGAAGAATGAGAAACAAGCCATGTGTTGTGTGAACCTTCTTCTGGTGTTGGACTTTACATGTCTTGGAGTTATTGCTACATAATTCCTGAAGCAGCTATTGTTTTTCTAAAAATATAGTAAATTGATAAATACAAATGAATGGTGTTTTAGATGTTTCTTGTTAGTAATAGTTTTCTCTGTACTTTAATTTTTTTCATTAAACAGTAGTAGAATATTAGTTAAAGGAAAAATTGTCTGTAGTGTATATATACACACATATATTATGCACACACACCTACAGATAATTTTTTCTTAATATCCTACTTTGTGTGTATGTGTATACACATACCTACAATTTTTATTCTTTAACTAATATCCTATTACCTACTCTGTGTTTGTATATATGTGTGTATATATACATACATATATTAAAAATATTCTAGGAAAAATTAATTTTATGTTTTTTTTGCCATTACTTTCTAGCTCCTTTTCCAATCATCAGAGCAGCCTCTCCCCTGCCTCAGTGTTATCTTCAAGCACATCACATTCAGTAAGTCCTATATGCATTTCAACATATGTTTGGCATGTAGTCAGTTTATCCGATGATTAAGACCATCTCTGAAAGTTCATTTTGTTGCAGTACACTAAGAAGGGAAACAAGAGCCTTATCTCAGGGAAGGTGGACTGCCAGCCCTCTAGTGGTAAAAAAAAAAAGTCTTTACCACTTGTGATTTGTACTAGAATTTGTTTGGCTTGGTTTTGGTTATTTTCCCCAGCATCTTCCATTGTGGTTTATTTGCTCTGTGATCCTCATTCTTTTTGTCTCCTTTCTAGCACACTAGTGTTGAGAACACAACTTCGTTCCAGCCCTCAACAACCTTTTCAACTGTTTCAAACTCAGCCACTAGCACCACCTCTTCGGTTGTCAGCATGGCAAGCAGTATGAACACTACGAACAGCCTTGGCCTGAGCGTTACCAGTGTGTCTATACCAGCTACTACCACACGGGCAGCTCCCTTAGTGTCTTCAGGTTTGCAGTATTAACAGATCATATGGATAGACAGAGGACTTCAGTCAGCAGGGCTGTCAGTTGAGCATATCACCAGCTATAACTACACCAAGAAATCCATGCTCTTGACTAACATTTTCAGCATGTTTTATTTACTGGCTTATAAAATAAAGTTGCCTGGTTTTGTGTATTTGAAATATTTGTTAGGGTGTTATGTGGCATTTATATAGCGCATTCCATCCCCAAAGAGTTTTATAAATGGACAGCAGAGCAGTTCTGACTTCAGAAGTTTTGGGCTAGGAGATTCACCCAGTTTGTATTCCAGGTTGTGATCAGATCTTGGCTTTGAGTTCACATTAGCTTTAATTTCAGTCTTCTCTGTGACTTGAATTAATTTGGCAGTATTAAAATATACTGCAGTGTTCTCATTATCATATGCAACATCCCTACTGCCACATCTACAGAAAGGAAAAAAAGTGTCTGATGTCTGGGTCATTCCAAAACAAATAGCCCTTCAGAAAAAAGGTCACAAAGAAAGAAGGTGGGGAGGCTGCTTGCACTGAAGCGGAAGCAATGCTAAATTATCTCTTGCTTCTCTAATCAACCTGAACTGCTAAAAGAAAATCCTATGGAGGGAAGTGGATGATTTAAATATTAAGATCAAACTTACAGAACAATTTCTCATTCCAGTACCTTGTAAATAAAATGTCTGATGACTGGCCATAGTGCAGTTTTTCTTTACTCTTCTGCTTCCTAGCACTGCTTCATGGAGGCAACTGAAACTGTTTCAATCTTCTTTGCTATTCCCAGCTGCAATAAGTCACCCACAGAAAGTATACTGACAACATTTCATGTTTTCCAGTCTATTGTTGGTGATAAGGGGAAATGTGTTGACAGAACAGAAAATGAAAGAAGAGAATTTGCTCTCTTAGGTTGAGAACAATGCCTTCGGGAGAGGACTGAGGAAAGGAGAATTTCTTGTAATTCTCTTGGACAAAGTAAATGACAAAATCAGACTGTTCTCTGATGTGGGACTGTTTTCAGTCTTAAGTAGCCTGTGCTTTCCCTTCCTTGAGGCATGATTAAACTCTTCAGGCTATTTTGAGCATTTTCATCAACCAGCACAAAATTCTTCTGTGTAATTCTGCTCTTTACAAGCTACGACAGTGCAGCTGTACCATGGCTTGTCAGCTATCTTGTCTCAATGCTGAAGCCTTTTCTTTTCTAAAGGCTTGTTATCTGTATTTTGATTCTACAGGCAAAGCTCCCCCAAACCTGCCCCAAGGTGTACCGCCCTTGTTGCATAGTCAGTATATTGTGGGACCTGGAGGACTTCTGCCTGCCTACCCAGTAAGCAATTTAATTGTTCCTGTCTTTGATTGCTTAACTTTTGGTGCAAGTGGGCCCTCCAGACCTGCTGCTGTCTATGCCAAGGCATTTCTGTTGGCACATGTTGCACCTGGAATTTTTATTCAAAATGCTGAAGAATATGTGAAATATATTCAGTGAGGGTTTACTGTTGATAGTAAACTGCAGAACTGTTGTTACAGACCTGATTTGGCTGCTGTTAAAATCTAAACATAAATGTTGCTATGGTTTTCAGTGGTATCAGGTTTTAGGCCCTTTGAGTAAAATTAGGCTAATTCAGGTTTGTGTTACTGGAATAGATTTACTACACTAATTGTTGAAATGTGCCATGTGTCTTGTCTGTCATACTTTGAAAGATTGCACATAGCTTTTTGATGTCTGACCAGGATTGACATATTTCTTGTTATCTGTTTTTTGAATCAGAAACTTTATTCTAATCATTTTTCTGTATCACACTAAATGTAAGGGCATATCATAGGTTGCTTTGTGGTCTAGTCATCAAATCTTAAATCCTATTATTCTCAGAAGTAATGACTGAAGCAAAGAATGCTGTTGCTCTTACTCTCAAATCTGAATGTCCTGTAGATGATGCCCAAGTTGATGAATGATATATTGAACACAGGACAGTTGTACTCTCCTCAGAGGACAGCTGTCACCAAGAAACAACATCAGAGTGACAAGCCATTTTAAGCTTAGCTCTACTAGCCTTAAATATTATGTTGTGCCATGATAGCACAATGTGATGTATAGCACCTTTCAAATAGACTGGGCCTAGGTCAAACTCTGTTTAAAGCCCCATGTTGGTCAGCGTCAGAGAAAGGTGTTATAATGATGTTTTCTTTTTATCTGTCTTTAAGCAGATTTATGGTTATGATGATCTCCAGATACTGCAATCCAGGCTGCCAATGGTAAGTTTATTTAATTTCAAATAAATTATCTTCAGTGTTAATAATTTATGCAACACAAATTAATTAATTTGATGATTAAGAGCTTATTCTTATATTCTATATTGTGGATTTTTTTTATATATGCAAACTGTTTCTGCAACTGTTGCATCATATATTTGCTGCGAATTCTGTAATTAGAAGCAAGCGTGCTCTGTGCATTTGAGCAGAGAAATTTTTAATTGTTGTAGCAACAGTGTGACATCTTGTAAAATCTAGTTGAAATCTGAGTGTGAATGTTCTCTTTTACCAAGAGGTAGGGTTGAACAGCAAGTACACAAATTGGCAGCCAGTAGGTGCATCTGACAAATTTTGGAGGTGTTCATAGGTGGAGATCTTTGCATATGCATCATGGCAACAAACGTGGGTGAGCTGCAGGAGGGAGAGTATACAAGGTTTTCTTCCTTACTTGGATCCAGAATGTAAATGGTGTGTGAGAGAAGCTGAGAGTTAGAGTCACAAAGAGCCTCAGCCTAGATTGTGGAAAGCTGCCAGGCAGAAAAGGATGTGGG
>NW_010189706.1:0-2104 GCF_000695765.1 Mesitornis unicolor | reverse complement strand
GTCCCTTCCAACTCCTCAGATTCTGGGATTCCGAGTGCTGCCATAAAAACCTTCCCTGGATTGCGTTGCTCCCACACGCAGCAGGCAGGTTGTTCTGTAGCATCTTACAGACAAATATTGGTGTCTCAAAGTGAATTTTGCTCATACCATTAAAACTGTGCTGTAGAACTTCTCCTTCCCTAGAGGCTGAGGAGCATTATCCTGCACGGGGGTGAATTTCTCCTTGAAAAAGACTTAAATTAAATAAACCAAAGTGATTTTCAGAAGTGTTTCGATGCTTACCTCTTCAGAAATGAGTTAAAGGGCAACTTAAGACAGAACCCACTCTCTTTTTTGTTCTGTGTTCCCATTTCTGCTGTTACGCCAAGGCACTTGGATGGTAGTGGTGTGTAACTGGGCGTACCTGCTCTTCTCGTTTCTCTGCAGATCAAGGTGGTGAGCCTGCAGCCAGAGGTGCCTCAGGTGGATCTGTACATCCTCGGCCAGTCCGATCACTTCATCGGGAACTGCGTCTCCTCCTTCACCGCCTTTGTGAAAAGAGAGCGCGACGTCCGCGGGAAAGCCTCCTCGTTTTTTGGCATGGACCACCCGCCGAGGCTGCGGGATGAGTTCTGAGCAGAAGAGGAGCAGGCTCCGCAGGTCCTGGGGCTCTGAGCTCGGTTCCTTACCTCACAGCGCTCTGGGCAGAGCACGCTGCCAGGCTGCCCAGCCCTGCTCACAGCCTGTTCTGCCTGACCTCTGCTCTTCTCCAGCCTGAGGTCAGGCAGAAAAGAAGTTTCAAATCCCGTAGTTTACAGGGAACTATAAACCAGACGTTGTTTTTAAGGGGTAGTTTCTATTGCTCTCCATTCTCAGCATTTGGGGTTTGCCAGCAATCCTCATGAAGCAGCTGCTCAGATTTCCTCTTCTCCGTAATTTTCTGTTTAATCTTAATAATTTTACCCAGAGGTTTTGTGAAGCTTCACGTCCAAACACTGACCCTAGGTTGGTTTTAAGTGCAAGGCGTTGTCAGGAACGTGACAGTCCCTGGCAAGGAGCGCAAGGCAAAGCTTGGGACTGGAAACTGGAAAATCTGGGCTTTATCGAGTGCTGCTGTTGCCTTACAAAGACCCAAATCACCTCAGTGCCTGGGTTTCCATTCCCCTCTCAGTGGATCTCTTGGGTGGCCGCTGCCTCTTCAGCCCCCCTGGACTGAGCCGGGTGAGAGCTGGAGGTCTGGGGCTGTTGCTGTCAGGTGGGGGTAGAAATGAGACTGGTTTTGAGCTGAGATGTTTAAAGTAGCCGTAGCGGGGTTGGTGCGCGTCGTACCTAGATCTGTGGTGGTGGTTTCTGGTTTTTATCTGGTTTTGTACCTTGGAAAATGACCCCTCAGCCAGCAGGAGCCTTGGCTGGGGCAGCTCCCAGTGGAGACAACTGGGGAAAGCGTTTGCTGGCTGGGAAACAGCAGCTCCAGAACCCTTCCTGTGGCCCAGTGCAGCTTAGTGCTGGGAACACCGGTAATCCCAGCGCCTCTGGGCACTCCTGTGACTTGAATTTTGTATTTTTATCCAAAGACTCAGTGCAGCGTTTGCTGTTCCTTTGTCAAAATGCCACTCGGGCGAGGTGCGGTCTTTTTGTTGGTGGGGTTTTTCCTCCTTGGAAATGATCCTGAGCTTCGAAGGCTCAAGGAAGGGCTGAATGCGAAGGCACCTGAAGCGCTGTGGGGGCAAGGGCTGGGCTCTTGTTTCCAGAAATGGGTGGGATTTGGTGATTTTTTTGGGGCTCCGCTGTGGCCGGGTGGGCACTGAGCTGGGTGCTGTGGATGATTCTGTCAGGGCCGCCCTGCCCCATCCCAGAGCAAGGGCGACATTTCCAGGTGCTATCGGGGGGGGACGCTGTACCAAGAGAAAACGTGTTGGTTTTCTTTTTTAAGAAAAGGTATTTTTTGTAATAATAAAACCTCGATTTTGTACTCGTTGCTGTCGCACCGGGTTCCCTTCCTTTGGCGCGCGTTGTGCCGTGAAGCGGGCGCATGTTTCCCCGGTGCTGGGGGGGGGTGGGAGGCGGCCCCGGCCCTTTCCCTTTGTCCCGGCTCCATCCGGGCCTCACCCGGCTCCGGTCGCTA
>NW_010189705.1:0-1006 GCF_000695765.1 Mesitornis unicolor | reverse complement strand
ATAGCAGAGCAGGACCACGCACAGCCCCAGCCCAGGCCCTCACTATCCGGCTGAT
Source organism: Mesitornis unicolor (assembly GCF_000695765.1). NCBI lineage: Eukaryota > Metazoa > Chordata > Aves > Mesitornithiformes > Mesitornithidae > Mesitornis > Mesitornis unicolor. Next base: position 951 of record NW_010189705.1, on the reverse strand, counting down.
GCCCCCCAACCCCGCCAGGTCACTGCCTGCTCTCCCCCAGTTCCTTCCTGCTCTGCATCTGGAGCTGGTTTGCATGGCTCTGCTCTGGGCTCCGCTCCCTGCTCCCAGCTGGGATGAGCTGTTATCAACCCCATTGGATCTGGCCGTGCCCCCCTCCTCGCCATCCTCTTACCATTTCCCAACTGGGACGACCCCAGTGAAGCCCGGACGCTGCCCAGTGACCCCCTACAACGCCCCAGTCCACCTCAGCACCCCCATGCCCTGCCACATCCCTGCATTGTCCCTTGCTGCGGGCTTCTGGGGCAGCCCCAAAATCAGCAGCAGCCCCCCCGGAAAGGCAAGCCCAGGCAGAGGAAGGAGCCAGCCCATCCCACGTGTGTTGTGGGGAGAAGGCGGTGCTGGCATGGGGGAGCACTGTGTCCCTCTCCAGTGTCCCCAACCGGGGAGCACACACCCCTGCCCAGGGGGAGAGGAAACATCTGGCAGGGCAGTGTGGCTGAGCAACGCCGGAGCTGGGCCCAAACATCTGGATTTCCCTGGAAACTGGGGAAGGAAAGGGGAGACCAGCTCCCTGGGGGTTGAAAGGGGGGTGGCTGGGGCAGGGACTGGCCAAAGTGGGCTGTGGGCAGAGCAGGAACGTGGGGGGACGGGGACTGTGCCCCGTGCCCGGGGTGCCTGGCTCGTCCTCTCCCTCCCTTTCTCCTCTCCTCCTCCACCCAGGCCAAATTCCTCAGCAATGACATCTCCGTCCACTCACTCACTCCCCCAGCCCTCCCTGCCGCCTCCCCCTGTGTTTCCCCCCACCTCGGCCGGCCCCCGTGCCCTCGGTGGCATCCTCATCCTCGGAGGAGGAAGGAGAGGGATGCCCAAGGGATGCCAAGGGAAAGCACAAGCGATCCCTGGGTGATGCCAGCACTCAGGGCATTCGGGGCTGGCACCTCTGCCCCCCCC
>NW_010189704.1:645-5132 GCF_000695765.1 Mesitornis unicolor | reverse complement strand
AGTAGCTGTTCTTCTTTAACAGGAAACAGAGGGGTGGTGGCAATCCTTCCCTGCAGCACTGCTGACCAAGCAATGGTCCCTCCATTAGCAAGCAGCACCAGTTTGCTTTGACAACCAAGATTGAGCATTGGTGTAATAAGACGTTGGGATGGGAGGAGTGAAAAGGGAGAAAGCACTGATGTTTTGCTTGATCTCGGGCTGTGAAGCAGCCCCAGAGGTCGGGCGGTCTCAACCCAGGCTGATGTATTCCAGTGCTGTTTGGAGTCTGCTTTTCAAAAAATCCCCTTGGTTGTGCATGATACAAGCAAAGACTTTGGTCACCAACAGAGAGCAGAGGAATCCCCTGGACTGATGACGCCTTCTGCCCAATCTTTTACTTATTTCTAGAGAAATAACCTCATCTTAAGACACATAGACCATCCCCAGATACTCTTGCTCATTGGGTGAACCAGCTGGATGGAAATGGGAGGCTGCCCTTGCTGTCACAGCCACCAGCATGCAGAGGTCCCACGGATGAGCACCACACATCCGACTGTCACCGTGGCCTCCTGGCACCACACAGTGGGGCAGCACAGAGCTGCTGGGGTGACAGCACATGGAAACAGTGAGCAAGGACTTGAGCTGAACCCTCCTCACCCTGTGTATGATGCTTTCACCACTGCAAAGTCTTCCCTTCTCAACTGATCAGTGGAAATGGCCAAAATCCTCAAAGGGAAGGTTAAAAACCCAACAGTTTATGCTTCCACTCCCCAAAATCACAGCATATGTGAAAAGCAGAGACCCTACAAGACCATGAGAAGCTTTACAACCATTTGCAACTTCATTACGACAAATGCTGGGGTTTTACAGACATTAAATCCAAGCAAATAGATGTGGGAAGATGTCCTTCTCTGACCTGGCTTTAGGAGCACTCACCTGGGCATGGAACTGGTCAAACGTCATGACAGGTCCGAAGAAGAAGAAGGGGAGGTAGAAGTTGTACTTGAGGAGCTCGAAGATGGAGTAGATGCCTTCTTTCCTCTCAGCGCTCTCCAGTGCGAAGCTCATGCAGCGCATGATGGTGAAGCCACTTCCTCCGTAGAAGAGGACATCTTGAAGATCAAAAGCTCCCGTTACAAACCCGCTCTGGATGAGAAACAAAGGGTTACCACCACCAGGAACGTGGTGCCACTTCTGTATTCCCTTGTTTTGTGAAGGACATCATTGCCAGGGCAGTAGGCAAAGCCTGTAGTTATGCTCCAACACTAATTCTCCCTGGAGCTAATGGGCCTTGCTGTTGGCAGGAGAAACTGAGGCTTAGTTTTCCGAGGCTCCTGCAGGAGGAGCTGGGAAATGATAGATCCTCTTGGCCATGTCTTTGCCAAGCAGCTGTGGTCACACAGGCTTTGGTCTGGGGTGGGACTGTCACCTTCTCACAGGGCCATAACTGCCCCAGGGGGTGATGGAAAGCCAGCACAAGCCTGATGGAAAGGGGGGAACACATTTTGGGAGGTAAGTGACAGGCAGCACTGTCCTTCAGAGGGACTGCACAGCTTCATAAGGTCCTTCCTGGGCTTTTCTTCACTCACCAGTGAGAGAAAGTCTGGGCAGAAACCTAAAAGATAGGCATAGGCATCACTGAACCCATCCCAGCACCATGTTATAGGTGGGGAAACTGAGGCATGGGGCAGGAACATGTCTTGCCTGGCTGACAAGCTGTTTCCTGAGCAGCAAGAAGGACTTGAATGTCCTGATCTCTGGCCCAGCATGAAGCCACCAAAACTTAACATAACCCCTGTGAGGTTATTCCCAAGCTCCACAGCACAACAGCTCCCTCCCTACAAACCCTGTGGGAGCTTTGACATAGACAGAAATGCCCAGGAAAACCCAAGGAGAGGGACACAGAGGGGCTAGAAATGAGGAGAGAGATAGCTCAAGGCAGCACCCACCTGCCATGAGCTGAAGGGCTCCACCTTGAAGGAGGCGAGACAGCAGAGCCCAGCCACATAGCAGAGCCACTTCTGCTTTGCCAACGCCACGGAGTAGAGGATGACGCAGTAGGAGAGGATGATCATCAGGTAGGCGAGCCCCATGCTGCCCAGCACGGCCAGGATCCCATACAGCATGTACATCACAGCCCGGTGCTGCCAGAAGAGAGTGGTCCCAACCCACGGTCAGCTCGATGAAAGCCCCAAGCCTGCTCCCCTACATCCTGGAGCATCCCCCAAGCCCCCTCCATGGATCCCAGATGCTTTCAAATCCATCCTGCCACGTCCCCGTCTCACCTGCGGCACCGTCATGGAGCAGATCTTGCCAAAGAGGACGTGTCCCGAGAGGGCGAAGATGATGACGTTCCTGAACGAGGTGAACCACATCACCCACTCGAAATCGGCCACGTCCTGCAGGAGCAGCACCGGGTACTTTACTACCCCCAGCCCTCGCACCCCCCACCTCAACACCCATCCGGAGGGGATACCACACGACTTGCAAAGCCTTTTCTTCCCATTTTCCACCCAAGGGCTCCTGAGCACTTAAGCTTGGTCATAAAACCCCAGGGAAGATGTGCAGGGGTTGCTCATCTCAGCGCACACAAAGCAGAGCATCCACTACGCTGCAGGGCTGATATTTTCCTGGCTGTTTCATTAGAGAGAAGAATACGAATGACGTGGACTTCGCAAAAGTGTGTCAGCAGCAGAAAAACCCAGCTCTGCTTCTCCAGAGGTCAGCACCAACCAGAAGGTTGGGTCCTTCCTCCGCTTACCATCTTCCTGCCGAAGTAGTGCCAGCCCGGCTTTATGCCATCCCGAAAAGCCTTTCTGTTCATGCTGTCTGCAAAAGAACCAGAGTTACAGGGGGAGGAACGGTGCTGGGAAATGGGGCCTGGGTTTCAGCAGGGCAAGGAGCCTTCCTTACCGTGATGATGAGGGCTCAAACACTCAAAGTGCCTAATTCCCTCCCCAAAGTGCCTAATTCCCATGGACAACCATAGAAATCAGGGACCCCGGCTGATCCCACTAAATCTTCAGGTTTTTGGGCTTGCAGACAAAAAAATTTGGGACTCAGCCCTGTGTAGGCAGGGTGGTTGCCTGTTTTGGGCACTGGCTGTGACATGCCACATTGGCCTGAGCTCTGGAAATGGGGACAAGAGGAAAACCAAGCAAAAAGGCAAAAATCCCTTTTGATCCCGGCAAAGGATCCCCGAGCTGTTCTCTGCCAAAATTAAACCCCGGGATCTGCTGGTGGCATCGACAGCTGTAAAAGCAGCCACCTTACACCCATCCTCCCTCCCAGGGCCCCGTCTGGGGGGGATGCGATGGGGTGCGTTACCTCTGGATGCTTCGAAGATGCCGCTGGCGCTGTACACCACAGCACAGGTCACGACGAGGGCGTAAAACCCCAGCTCGTAGCTGGGGAGCATTGTTTTAACCCCCATAGTGGCAGGTTACCACCCCGGCCGGTGCAGAGGATCCAGACCTCGGAAAGAGAAAGAGAAGAAGAAAAAAAAACACCTCAAAACCTAGGGGTGAGAAAGCAGGTGAGCTCTCGAACACCCTAAATTGCTGCTGGTACTCAGCAGCTCTGCTTCGGGGGCTTCCTTGAAGGTTGGTAGCTGAAGAGAAGGAGAAAATGGTAACTTCTAGGCAAACCCCCCCCAGGAGCCATGATCTGGGGGCAGCTCAGCCCTGGGGGACCTGGTGGTCCTCATAAAGGGCTCTTCCCAAGGGGTTGCATCCATCCCAATGTTCAGAGGTGCTCTTGGACACCAGCCACCCGGGATGGGATTCTTCCTGCCTGTCTCTGGTGTTCCCCCTAATTCCTAATCGGGTCCTTGGAGAGGATCCAGGCTAGAGCATGAAGATGGCTGTGCTGGAGGGGATATGATGGGATGCCCCTGTTCCCCTGCTGCTCACCTTCTCCTGGGGTTTTACCCAATCTTGAGCTCCTGGGGGGCCTCCTAAAGCCCCGTGGTCCCAAACTGCCCTCAGCAACCAGGCATGGTCCTCAACCATGCCCAGCAGCATCTGCAGGGCTCAGGGGATGCCACCACTCAGCCCCGCAATTAGCCCTGAGCTAATTATTCCTGCCAAGGCTAATTAACCCCTCCCCCCGAGCTGAGTGTCCGGCAGCTGCTAAAAAACCGGCGAAATTAGGGCAGGAGCAGGGTGTGCAGGGTAGGGGGAGAGGGTGGCTTTTCCGGTGCGCATCCTCCCTCCTCCGAACATCCCCGCAAGCGGCGGGGCGGGGGGTGCTCGGAAGGGAATAAGAAGCTTAACTCTGCTTTTTGGGCAGCAGGAAAAAGCGACCCGGTCACTCTGCGCTTCTGCATCGCAAATTTTAATTTGTTTATTTCATTCCTATTTTTTTTTATTAATTTTTTTTGGGTGGGTCACTGAATGTTTTTTAATATCTTATTGTTATTTTTAATTAAATGGTCCTTGGCAGCGATGCGGAGTGAGCCCATCTTCCCCAGCGCTGCAGAAAACGCTTTTCTCGGCGGGAAGGGCCCC
>NW_010189704.1:312-599 GCF_000695765.1 Mesitornis unicolor | reverse complement strand
CTCCCCGCGGCCGCGTCCCCCCCCACCTCCCGGTGCGGAGCCGCTGCGGGCGGGAGCTGCCACCGCCCTGCGGTCCCTGCGGTCCCTGCAGCGGGAGGGTACCCGCGGGGGTGGCTGCCAGGAGCTCTTTTTCCCTCCTTTCCAGGCTTTTAAAGGCATTTTTTGTTTGTTTTGGGGTTTTCTTTCGAGGAGGGGGGCAAGGCCACCCTGCAAATGAGCCGGCGGGGAGGGTTAACGGCCTCCGGTTGCCTCTGGGGATCGTGCGGTGCTGGCGGGGGGGCCCCCCG
>NW_010189704.1:0-202 GCF_000695765.1 Mesitornis unicolor | reverse complement strand
CTGCCCTCAAACACCTCCCAGCCCGGCTTGGATGGGGTGTGGGGGGGTATTTGTGGGCTGCCGTCCCCCACCTTGCCCCTGGAGGAAGTTTGGCCGGGAGTGGAGTGGAGCAGGCGGGAGGTATTTTTATTTTAGAGCAGCACTGCAGAGGGGGGCTGGTTCAGGAGCTGTCTGTCACGGCAGCTGCTGGGGGGGGCCCGTG
>NW_010189703.1:0-1460 GCF_000695765.1 Mesitornis unicolor | reverse complement strand
GTTGAAGCTCAGACCATTGCCCTCAGCCCATTGAGGACTTGAGGCTCCTCACCCGCTGAGGAGCCCTGGGCTGAAAATCTGCTCCTGGCAGGGGGTGGAGAGCGTTTTCGACATCATGGAGATGGAGGACGAGGACCGCAACGCCCTCCTGCAGCTGTCGGACGCCCAAATTGCCGACGTCGCCCGCTTCTGCAACCGCTACCCCAACATCGAGCTGTCCTACGAGGTGGTGGAGAAGGAGAGCATCCGCAGGTGAGGCGGGGACGGGCGGCGCGACCCCCCCGGTGTTTTTGGGGGGACGCCCTAACCCCCAGTTCTGGTTCTGTCCACGCAGCGGGGGGCCCGTGGTGGTGCTGGTGCAGCTGGAGCGCGAAGAGGAGGTGACAGGCCCCGTCATCGCCCCCCTTTTCCCCCAGGTAGGTGACATTGGGGTGACAGAAATCAGGGAGGGACGCCGTCCCGTGCTGTCCCCGACCCCGTTAACTCCTCAACCCCCGCAGAAACGCGAGGAGGGCTGGTGGGTGGTGATCGGCGACTCCAAATCCAACAGCCTCATCTCGATCAAGCGCCTGACGCTGCAGCAGAAAGCCAAGGTGAGCGGGACAGGGAAGGGGGTGTCCAGCACCCAAACGGGGCACAATTTGGGGGTGTCAAGGGGTTGAACACCCCATCCTTCCTCCGTGGCCCAGGTCAAGCTGGATTTCGTGGCGCCGGCGACGGGGACGCACAACTACACGTTGTATTTCATGAGCGACGCCTACATGGGCTGTGACCAGGAGTACAAATTCAGCGTGGACGTCAAGGAGGCCGAGAGCGACAGCGACTCCGATTAATGGGCCCCCAAAACCACCACCGACCCCCTCCCCGCCCCGGTATCGCCCGTGTCGCCTCCCTTCGTGTGGCTCCCTGGCTCCCATGTGTTTTCCCCTTGGTTGGTCCCTTTTTGGAGGTGCTGAGGCGTTGTACAGTGGTTTTTTTTAGACAGGAGCGTGGCTGGAATAAACCTCGAGCCCCATCTCGCCCTCTGCCTGCTGGGTTTGGGGGGCAAAACCTTTGGGGAAAGGGAGCGCGATCGCCTCCGGTTTTACCCTGAGGAGCTCTGTGGGCCTTAAAGAAGTTCATTAACACAACTAATTAAGGCAGGGGTAGCTTGGGAGCTGGTTTTGGGAGCGCTGTGCTTCACCAAGAGGCTTAAAATCAGCTCTGTCCGCCCAGGGCAGCGCCTGGGCCCTGTTTTTGGGAGGTGACACCACAGGGACAAGGCAAAAGCTTTGAACGTGGATTTATCGAGGGGGGAGCAGCTGCCCCAGCTCCCAAAGCCACACGGATCCCACGTGCACCCCCCCAAAGACCCCAAAGTCCCAATGTGGGGGGCAGAGGAGCGCAGTCACCACCTTCCCTGTGCCAGAAGGGTCCGGAGGGGCGGAAAAAGGTCAAAACCGCTCCCGGTTTCAGCAGAT
>NW_010189702.1:46714-48665 GCF_000695765.1 Mesitornis unicolor | reverse complement strand
ATACACACACACCCCCACCTGTCAGCAGCACCTGAGGCAAAAAAACCCTGTGTCTTTTTTTTGTACTTTACATTACCAAGAATCTCCAAAAATCCCCAGCCCTACTTGCAAAAAGCGACTTTTCCCATAGCTGAAGGTGACGGCCTTAAAAAGCAGTTTGGTTTTGCTGGGACTTTACAAACAACTTTACTCTGCGACCTGGATGTCCTAATTTTTCTAGCAACCAAATTTCTAACGCAGACAAGAGAGGATGTCAGCTGCCTGCTACAAAGGTGAATTTTATTAAATTTCAAAACAAATCCGTTGAGTAGGAGTGAAATTACTGAAATGCCCAGATGCCAGACCATTGAATCATGAATCAACATATGCGGTTGATAAATGTGAGTTTTGAAAATAAGGTGTAAATAATACTAAAATATGGAAAATTTTCTACATTAATAGAAGAAAACCCAGCCATGTTTAGGCATAATTTAAAGCAAGGCAACAAAGTCAGGGCAAGGACCTGCCTTACTGTAATGCTATGTGTGTATCTGAGGAGCCCAGTAAGCACGGGGAGGGGCGCCTGCATGCTGGGATTTTGTCCCAGATGGCAAATATTTTTGTTAATGAACAGCCCTCTAAATCTGAAAGGCTCCAAACTGCTGCAAAGCTGCACCCGCGCCCCTTCCCAGCCAGAGCCCCCTGCGAAGCCCAGCAGGGTGAGGAGGGGAGCGCGGCTGGGTGGGTGACGGGGCTGCAGCCACCCTCCTTCCCGCCTGCCGGCTGGCTTGCGGGCAGCGCGTTGGCGAGGGGCAGGCTGAAGCGGCACCTCGACGCTGGGAGAGAAACCCCCACCTACGTCCAGCACCGCTTTCGGTTTCGAGTCGTGACAAATGGCACGGTGCCAGCTCTTCCCTCGTGCTTGGGGGGTGGCAGGGGTAGGGACGAGCAGGCAGCTGACATCCCAGGGGTGCTCGGTGGCACGTCCCAGGAATGGATGGCGGCACAGGCAAGCGGTTTCCAGCCGGAGCCAGCTCCCTGCATCCCTGCACACCTCCTGGTGATACTCCCAGCACGACGAGCCAAAACCGTGCTGACGCCTTTGCTCGTGGTGACAAACCCAGACAAGAGGGAGCCGGGCGAGCCATCGCCCGATGAGGGGGATAGCGATAAGCAACCCGGCTGTCCAAAACGCGGACAGCCTTGCAGGCATCCAAACCCAGGCTGGGTACGGCCCTGAGCCCCCGGCTCTGCTTCGGGTGGGCAGGGTCTTCATCTCCAGACTCACCACCCTGCCTGGGTTTATTCCTTCGGCTCCTCTCAGTTCTTTAACCCAATTTCCCTGTAAGTTCTCATGAAGGAGCAGTTCCTCTTTCTCCACCTCAGCCATGACCATGCTTTTTTCTGCCCAGACCTGGGCGCAGACCTCATTGCCACAGCTCCCCCCTGGTGCCTATGCTACAGCCCCACAGGAAACCCTGGGGATTTAAAAAACACTCAGCTTTGCTCTCATTCCGAGCTTCTTTTTTTTATTCTTTTTTTTTTTTTTTTTTTAAATTCCCAGTAAACCGAAATGCCCAGGAAATTACGGGTTTGGAAATGCAACATCACCAGCTCTGGGGCTGTGGTGTGACTCAGGTGATGGAGACCCCAGCTGTACCCCCACTGCCACCCCAGTGTGGCGGGGCTGAAAGTTGGACACGTCCATTAACCCCTTTTGTTAGCACAATGCGACCGCACGCTTGGGCTTAAAAGTGGGTTTTGTGGTTGGTTTAAAGATGCCGTGATTAACACACGTCTGGGTTCAAAACCCATTTTTCTTCCTCTGCCATGCAGGCACAGGGACACCCAGGCACTTCCTAGAGAGAGAAAACCAGGGCTACCCAAAGGCCACAAGGATCAGCATCCCAAATTGCTTCCATGTGGTTGCCTGGATGCAGGTGCCTCCTGCAGAGACAAAACCTGGTACACA
>NW_010189702.1:22721-46683 GCF_000695765.1 Mesitornis unicolor | reverse complement strand
ATTCCTGCATGGCCCCGCCTAGCATCACCAGCACCAGAACCAGTACCACCAGCATCGCCAGCACCAGAACCAGCAGCAGCAGCACCACCAGCAGCAGCAGGAGGGATGACAGCAGATGGGGAAGAGCATCCCAGGGCTCCTCTCTCCCTTCTCCTGCAGCAGGCACGCTTGCTGCTGACTCATTTTTGACCAGCAAGCCCACGCAAGGTGCAGTACCTCCCGCCATGCCGTGGTGTTTTTTCCTTTCTTCTTTTTCGTCAAATGGGCACCAAGTTACCAAAAACCCTCGTCACGTGGCCTGCCATACAGCAGCCCCGCTTTCATTTACTGGAACAGCACAACCTCAGAAAAACACAAATTTCCAGCAGCCGAGCTGAGCTGCTGATGCTCTCAGAGGGTCTCCAGGTTGCAGAGTCCTGGTGGCACCCATAGCCCCCTCTCCAGCACCAGGGTTTGGAGCAGGCACCTCTGGCTTCAAAGGTAAGGAGCTCCTGCACATGTGGGTTTCCCATGGGGGTGGTCGTGCCCCCCCAGCTTGATTCACAGGGCACCCCAAGCTGCTCATCCTGAAGCAATGCTGCCCGTTTCATGGAGACACTCACCCAAACTGCAGCTCCTTCCTTATGTCCTCTAGAGCCAGCGCCTGCCATGGAGAGAGAAAACATCAGAGCTGGGTATGTTTTCATGGGAATAGGTTAAAGAAAAACCCAAAAGTGCTGGCTCCATGGGCACAAATGTCGCTTTTTTCCCATGATGATGACCAAAATAATTGGGATGAAAAAAACCCAAACCACTCCATATTCCCCCCTCATTCTTGATTCCCAGCAGAATCGCCGTGCTCCTGCTGACTCACCTGTACCGCATATTTCTGAGCACCCCGGTGAGCTTGGCTTAATGACACCCCAGGGGGAGAATGGCCTTTTTTTTCATTTATGCTGGCTGAAAAACCTCTTTTGCATCTTGTATTTCAGCAGGGGGCCAGAGAACCACCTGTGGAGGAACGAGAACTTTGTTAGTGGTAATGGTAATGCTGGACCAGAGCAGGACTCTGTGTGTGGATGTTTTACCCCACTGCCTCCAGGTTCATGCCATCATGGTTTTGTGCCGCAGGGTAGAAACTGGTCAGGGCAGAATGCTTAACCACAGAGGCTTTGCTCCAGGGATTCATCCCTCTGCTTCCCCTTTTATGGGCATTTAATGAAAAGGGTCTAATATCAGCTTCTCTAGGGAAAGCCCAGAGCCCAAACCTGCAGTTTCTGCTGGAATGCCATTAATGCTTAAATACTAATTTAAAGATAAATAATAATATATGTTAATATTATGTGTTCTTTAAATAGCATAATTTAAATATTAATTAATGCTTAATTATTAAGCATTAATGGAAATAACAAGAGGGAATGTTGGGGAAACAGAGGAAAGTTAAGCTTTAGCATCCTTCCCTGGGCTGCAAGAGTGGTCTGTACCACATAAAGGACAGTGCATGTCCATAAGGCAGATTAAAAATAATCCATCATCCAGGGCAAATTGCAGCCTTTCAAGCGCAGAGTCTCCGCTTTACCCTGCCAGCCAGGGTACCGTCATCCACTGTTGGTGCTGAACTCCCCACATCCTGGGTACAGGTGTATCCCCCTGTACCAAATCCCACACACACCAGTTTTAGACGGCAGTGCAGAAAGCCACGCGCCGATGCTTTGCACCTCTCGGACCGTAACAAATCCATCATTCATCCTACCTGGCCTCTCCTCGCTGCAGCTCCTGGCCCGGGATGTGTCGGCGGGTTTATACAGCCCCATCACCCCCTGCCCAGACACGGGGAAAGGAGAGTTTCCCACGGCCGAGAGGCGATCCTGCTTCCCCCAAAGCAGCTGGCTACACCCATCAGGAAAGGCTTGGGGGCTTTTTTCTCATCGGAAAGAGCCTTTGCTGGGAAAGGTCTCGTTTCCCAGGGCTTGTAGCCAAATCCATGGGGACTGCAGCAGCAGCAGGGGACTGGGGAGGGAATGAGATGCAGGCACTAAAATGCACAGTCCTGGGAGGGCTGTGGGAGGCTCTGCTGAGCAGCCCCCAACCCCCCGGTCTTTTAGCCAGGAGATGCATTCCCAAGCTCTCAGGCACCTGGATGCTCTTCCAGCCTGTCCACTGGGAAATACTCTGGGTTTTTTCCCCCCCTATTTCCATCAGCTGGGCTAAAAAGAGCCATGACCTCCCTGCAGACCTCATGGGAAAGGCTGTGACTGCCACGTGAGTGATGGAAGCCATCCCCATTTCTCAAAGAAAAGCTCTGGCAAATGCCCATCACGAGATCCCTGCCCCACTCCAAGTCCTTTCCCACCCCACCTAAGGGACCCTTTCCCTCTCTCCTGCTACTGGGCAGTGGGTCTCACCCTGCTTGTGTCCCGGCCCTTGCTTTTTCACGCACAATCTCTGTTTTGCATGATTTTGGCGTGCCCAGGACTATGGGGTTTTTTTACGTTTCAGGAAAATGAACTGACCTGAAAATGGCTTACTGGCAGGTTTGTACTCCCTGATTCAGCTGTAGTTCAGAAATGAGTCAGGCAGTGGCGAACAGCCCTGGGAGGGCGGGTGAGCGCGGGGGCTGCTTTAATCACCCTTTCACAAATTCATGTTTTTTAAAAAACAGGTTTACAACAGTGAAGTGGCTGCATGAGCAGCTTGGATCCATCAAAACAAAGACTTTAGAAAGGAAAAAAGCAGTTTTGGAGCCTAAAATGAGGCTTTCCGCCCTCAAAATGAAACTGTGGGCCCTAACAAAAGGCTATGGGTAACAAGAGCCAGGGTTGGACCTGCCAAAAATTGAGGCTGTGGGCACTAGAAAGGGTGAGCTAGGTGCTACAAATGCCGCTTTGGACACTGAAAACGTGAGGAACCTATGGCCTTGACGCTTCCAGCCAGTGTCTCCATCACTTGGTGATGGCTTTAACCCTCCCAGTGCCGTTGACACCAGCTCCTAATCTCAGCTTTGCCCCGGTCACCATAATCCTGCCACTCACTGCTGGCCGTGCCAGAGGGAGCCACCACAGGGATGGCAGGCAGCCAATGTTCTGGTTTTCCTGCTGAGCGCGAGTGCCCGTGGGGCAGTGAAAAGCACCAAAGCACCAGCACCATCGCATTCTCATCTGTGGCTTTCACCGATTTCTCATCCAAGAAGCAAAAGTCCGTAAAAGAGGCTGGCTGCGGTGATGATGGTTATTGTCATATGTAGAGGAAACCCAAGGGTTAATTACATATTTCTACACGTTGCCCCATGGTGTTTCAAACTGCTCCTTTCCTGCAGAACGCTTGGGTTGTTTTGTATCCCATCACTGAGCCTTGTGCTGTTTCTAGGTGAATTTATCTGCACTAAAACGCCGATGCTGCCGGCTCCCACTCTCACTAAGGGTATTTGACTTTCCCCAAAGGGCTGGGACAGCTTAATTATTTTCCCATAATTATTTCATGGGAGCCCAGTGCTGGAAGCAGCATGTTGTTGCATGGCCAATTTGACTGGGATTTGAGGGATCATAAGCCTCTAAATGAACTCAAGAGCTACAGAGGTCTGGAGATTCACTGCACTGTGGCCACTAACACTTGTATTTTGCCCTAGAAAGCAAAGACATGGGTGGTCCTCTTTATTCAGTGCTCCACAGGGACATCCGTGGAGCTTGTCTGGTCCTATCTGGTGGAATAGGGGAAGAAATGATCCTGTAAGGAAGAGGGCTGGCACAGGCTCATGTGGTTGGACAACTCTCTTCCCGCCCCTCTTCCACCCTCCTTCCCCCTAAATATTGTAACAAAAATGGAAAATTAAAAAAAAAAAAAAAATCCCCAAATACCAAACAAAACCCCCCTCCAAACCTGGAAATGCTGCCTTGGCTTCATTTTTCTGCCAAACCCCACTGCCAGGGAGCAGGATGCTGGGGCATCATGGTGTGAAGGTGCCTCTGAGGAAGCAGCAGCAAGAGGTTTGGGTTTATAATTTATTTTGGGCACTGGTGATGTGTGTTTTTGGAGCGTCAGTCAGACAAATTTTCCCAGTGGGACTAAATGGGGATCAGGGGATGCTTGGTCCATGCTGCTGCTGTGCCCCAGGGAGATGGGATTCCCAAGGACCACGTGCCATAGGATACCATTGCCTATGTCGCCCATGGGTTCAGCTGCAAAAATCAATACAGGCAAAACCGACAACCCTGAAACGTCCCAGCAGCCAGCTGGGATCCCACAGGACAACTGGAAACCCACGGGATGGCTGATTTGCCAGGTGTGCCAGCACCTGCCTTCCCATGGAGCAAAAAACCCCAAGTTGCTAAGTCACAGCAAAACCATGAAAGCAAAACCACAGAGCCCCAAAGTGCTTCTGAGTCACTCCACTGGCTGCCACCACGGGCCGGCAGCCCTCCCAAACTTGCTGCCACCTGCAGCTGGCCCCAAGCTGCTGAGCCATGCTTGGCCCACCGGCACGGGACGGCACCGCATCAGGCTGATATAAGAGTCCTGGCAGCATCTTCCAGGAGGCAAAGCCCCTCTGCTCAGGAGCATGGGCAGCAATCGCCATCTCACGGACAGAGAAGCAGCGGTGACCGGTCACACTGCCTCAGCCAAAACTGAGCTGGCAGTCCCCTCCTGTCGGCGCTGCTTCACAGTCCAAACACTTCCTTCCCCTCTTTCCTGTAAAATCGCTTGTATTTTTTATTATGATTACAATGCTAAATCATGAAAAATACTCATTTGAAATGTGAATGGAGATAAAACATTCACAGAAAGTGCTACTGGGATTAGTCACTGGTTGTAACATCTCTATTCACATGAGTCATGGAGGTTGGCTGCGCGGCTCTTAAATTAAATCCTTACCGGGTTTTTGGTTTTTGGGCTGTCCTTGGGAGACCTTTCGGTAACTTTTCACCGATTCTGAGCAGAGCTGGTAGCTGCCTGCCAGCACGCGTACTTACCGAAACACCGGCAGTCACTGCAAGGGTTTTGCTGTGCGATTACGCGGTGATGCTTGGAGGGCAGGATTTGCCCCCACTAACCACATAATTTCCTCATTTGTAGTAAAGATTGGAAGAGGAAGAGGGGAAAGGGGCTGGGAGGGTGATCAACGGGGTGGGATGCTAGGGAGTGACAGCAGAGGCCAAGCTGGTGCCACCGGGCCTCGGTGGCAGTGCCGATAGAGGTCACTGTTGCTGAAAAATTGCACATCCCAGCCGAAAAAGGGAACTCGGCGATGGGGCAGGCTCGGTTTTGAACAGGCGCTGCGCTCCAGCGGCCATGAGGCCACCGCTCTGGGGACCTACATCCCCAAGACTGGTGGCAAAGCCCCAGGGTGATGCTTGGGCCAGCCGAGTCAGAATCGTGGGATGGGCTGGAGGAGCTGTACTGTCCCTCATGGCAACGTTGGGAACTGCCGAGGGCACCGGGCAACTGAGATTAAAAGTGCAAAAAGTAACGGCTAGGGAAGGAAGCAGTCTCTGTGCGGGGCTGGAAGGGGAACGCGCTGCCACGGGATGTTCCCAAGGCTGAAAGCTGAGCCAGGGAAAGGGCAGGGGACCCTGGGCTCCTGCAGGCATCCTTGGGGCTGCTACATTCCTCGCAGAGCCACTTTGTTCCAGGACAACTATAGGGAAACACAAGCAGATCCCAGGCAAGCGTGGTTTGGGATGCATCGGATGGATGGATTCACCTTCCATGGTAGAAAGTGGCAGGTCCTGCTGCCTTTCCTCACCCAAAGCCCAGGGGAGAGCATGCAAACAGCTTGCGAGAGCAGCATAAAAATAAAATCCCTGAAAGGTGACTAAGCACTCTGGGTACCGAGGCATGACACCGGAGCAGCTCAGCCTCTGTCCCTGGCTGCTCACAGTCATCCAGGCATGGGACCCTGGTGTGGGGGAGGAAGAACCCCAGGGGTGCTGCTGATGGGTGGCAGAGACCCTCCATGTCCCATCTCCCCACCATGCCCAAGCAGAGCTGCTGCCCTCTGCAAAGCCCTCCACCTGCAAGTGCCCGTGGGCAGAGACTGGAGCATGAAGCCCATCCCAGGGCTGCCCCAAAAACAGCCCCTAGGCTGGGGCTTGTCAGGAGGGTGGAGGGGTCCTCTTGCCAGTGAGGTGCTTGCCCCCCTATGGTAGGGGACTAGTGAGACCCTGCAAGTGGAGCTGGGGGAAGCTTTGAGGCACTGGGATGCTGGGCACAGGGCATCACACCAGGAGAGGCAGAGGGGGGATGCTGGGGAGCGATCCCTCTTAGCCAGGCAGAGCAGGGGTTCCCCATTCGATGAGACCTACTTCCCACACACCTCCCAAGGTACCCCTCAAAGTCCTCCCACCACTCCACCGCAGCCAGGGCTACCCAGGAAGAGCACCCCCCTACTCTGCCCAGCGGCAGCACAGGCACCCACAGCAGGATGAAGCAATGCCTGAAACTCAGCCAAGAGCCAGGGCTCGCAGTTTACATATGCAAAATTTAAAAATATTCACCCTGCAAGAGCCTGGCCCAAGCAACACACAGCAGCTTAAGGCATTGCAAAACCTATTGCATATAAATTTTTGTTTCACAATTCACAGCCAGCAGCTAAAATAACCAGCACTTTAAACCACTCGCAAAGCCTCGCTCACAACAGTGAATAGCACCTTACCCTGATTGGTGGGAGCCCGGGGCTGAGGCAGCCCCCTGGGCTGGAGGGACCACGGGGGCTCCACGTGGGGCCGGGAGAGCAAAGCTGGCATTTGTAACGGGCGCCAGGCACCCTGAGTTGAAACTCCCCCTCTGCTCTGCCCAGATCATTGGTCCAGGTCATGGTGGCGGCTGCTTTCAAATTCTGTTAAACCTTAAAAAGGAAACAGGAAGCCTCTCAGCTCTTGACTTTATGCAGCTCAAGAGGCTTGCAGACACACACACACCCCCACACATTCTCCTCCCTACCTGAGGCTGAAGCAATGGCAGTGGGAGGTGATAAAGCCATGCCCTGGACACGTTGTTCTCCCAACATCAGAGTGGATCTGTGGGCATCCCATCCCCAGCTGCACACAGAGATGCTTCCTCCAGCCCCAGTAAAGCCAAACTTTGCACCTTCTTTCAGGGGCTGGCTTAAAGCCTATTTTGCTTTTGCATTTTGCTTGTGGTCAAGTGCATCTTCATTTTCCAGCTTGCCAAGCCACCAGGCAGCAGCTGGCTCATGATGGAGCTTGGACCACAGGCATCAGGTGTTGAACTGCTGTCCAAAGCTCCTCTGAACACTGGATAAAACCTGTTTTTATCCGGCAAGTGACAAGCACTAGCACACCTTCAGTTCAGGTTTCTCAGCTTTTCATTCAGTTTAAAGCATTTGCACTGCTTGTCCTTTTCCTCCTACTGTGTGCACAGGGAGGACGAAAAGTAACAGAGCTAAACTTGTGCAAAGCGTTCTGCAAAAACAGGCTACAAAAACCATTAGTCCTCAGAAAAGTCAGGGTGGAGAACTTGGGAAAACAGAGTTTCACTTGCTGTGGGAAGTGAGTGTTTAATGCTACACATTTCCCCAATTTAGAAGGAAGAAACAACTTACCCAAGCTGCACCAAGGGGACAGGTACTCACACCCCAAGGCCTGCATGAACTGCTGTCCCAGGGAAAGGAATGGCCAAGACAGAGGAGACCTCATGGCTTCTAGTGTCAGAAATTGGGTTTTCCACACTTGTTAAAGGCTTTATTTAGTTTGCATAACGAAGGTTGGTTGTGCTGTTTGGTTTTTTTTGATTGTTTTAAAAAGAAAACCCCTAAACCCCAATGTCCCTGGGCTCCTGCTGTTGAGAGGCACTTAAGCCACTG
This sequence comes from Mesitornis unicolor, assembly GCF_000695765.1. Classification (NCBI taxonomy): domain Eukaryota; kingdom Metazoa; phylum Chordata; class Aves; order Mesitornithiformes; family Mesitornithidae; genus Mesitornis; species Mesitornis unicolor. Next base: position 38,885 of record NW_010189702.1, on the reverse strand, counting down.
AAAGCCTTAGTTAATAAAACGTATCAAATATGTTCTTTATAGTAACATTTAGAAGGTTTGTATATTTTTTTCTACTTCTGCCTTCTTCATCATTACTCTTCTCTTCCTTCATCCATTTGTTCCCTCCTTAAAATCCTTTGGCTCCCCTACTTGAGGGTTTGGAAAAAAGGGGACCAGGATCAGCACAAGACCCACACAATAAAGATCAAATTTGAAATTTCAGAATAAGCAGAGTCCAACAGCTTGGCTCCGGCTGCTTTTCCAGCAGTAATCATTCAACTTCTGGCTGCTTTTATTGGAGTAATTCCACCTGTTTTATGAAAAATTAAGTGCCTGACCTGCCCAGAAGAAATATGGAACCAGCCACGCTCCAAGTTCAGTGCTCTGGGGGAATACACAAGGCACCGTAGCAGAGATGAAGGAAACACAAACGAATGCCCTATTATTTAAATTGTCTGTAAGTAGTTTCAGTTCTTGCCCAGACATAACGTAACACAGTGGAGGCAGGTGTTTTCTCAGCAGCCACTGACTAATTGCAGAACAAAGATCAGAAAAAAGAAAAAAAATATGTAAACAGTGCAGTTGTGAGTATATCGCGGGTAAGTCGGAGCAGAGCATTTTATACTTACGGAGCGAGTAATGGAGGAGTACACAGTAGCCTTCAAGACAAAAAAATAAATAAATATTGCATGAATGGGATGGAAAGACGCCGCCAGTTCTTGAAAAGCACACTTGGCATGATGCAAGCAATATAGCAAGTGGATTGCTCTCCCTTCCAGGTTGAGACCCAAGAAGGAAAGCAAGTTTGGCATCTTCTGGGCTGCCTATATCCTAACATCCACAGTACCTCATGGACATGGATTAAGATACATCACAAGCAAAGAAGTTATAAAAAAAAAAAAATCAAGGAAATTCTATGGTTCCCAGCCAAGGTATTTTCAGAATTCACCCCAAAAAGACATCTCTGTAAACAATCCTTAGTTACAAAAGTAAATTTATTATTTGTTCACTTTTACAATTTTTTTTAAAATTCATTGTAACAATTTATAAATAACTCCTGATCATAGTAACCACATCCGGGGACAAGTTTGAAGTTTACGATGCTTGAGAAGGTACAAAGTCAAGTACATTTCACCTGTAATGTTTTTGAAAAACATGAAACAGCACACAGCTGGCTCTGTCATTCAGCCACCGCACGCAGAGCGAATGCTGCAGACCTACAGCACCATGGACTGTGGATTTGCGAGCAACAGAGGAGCGAGCCTCAGCAATGCACGGACTGGCATGTTCAACTGCTTGAACTTCAAAAGCAGCTCAGAGAAGTTCGTGCTTCCTAGAGAGGTTCAAGAAAGAAGGAAAATGAGCAGGTATTGGTGTAATGCTTGCCCAGTAAAAACTGTTTAGATAGAGAACCAGCCAGCGTTTGAGGGGTACCTCTGGGGATATGCTCACTGCTACTCATTTTGTTGCAACTATGGTTAAAAATCAAGTTTTTATATTGGAATTTTAAGAAACCCCAAATTCAATTAATGTGGCAGGAACTCCCAGAATAGAGGTACATAAAGATAGAAAGGACACAGAAAACCAGGATTTCCACAAAGGTCTTTTGACCTGAAGAGATACACAGGAGCTGCAAAAATCAGTACTGGAAAATGCCCAAGACGAGACATGTTAGCCTGTACACTCAGGGTACCGTTGCCTGCACAGAACTCCCAGATTGCGGGGGCTGAGGCTTCTGCAGAGCTTTCAGCAACAGATTCCTCTCAACACTGAGGTGGTAACGTTCATATCACACCCCTAAGCAAGCCACAGAGTTCCCCAAATCAAAGTCCAGCTGCATTTCTTTGGCAACCTGAGAAGGACTGGTATATCTCTAGGTTGGGCTGGCAGAGGGCATGAGAAAAGCTGCCTAGTGAAAGGGTCCACGATTTTCCTAGATCCCACATCAGATTACCACAAGAAATCTAGAAGAGCAGGTAACTGCTCTAAGTGTTTATAGGAGAGAGATGTAAGAACATTTGGGATATGGCTAGCCCAACAAAAAGAATCCTTTCCCCAGCTCGTCTTACATGGTCCTGCTGCCTGTGAGAACACCCTTATCTGCAGGGCAGGGAAACACTGAGACTTTTTTATATAGCCTAATTATGACTTCTTTAGTTCTGCATAAAGTGTCTCTCTTTTCTGTCCAGACGTGAGACAATCCACAAAAACTGATGTAACAGCTTTCAGAGGAAATGCACACTGTCACATAATTTACAGGATGTGCTCCTTTCAGTACGCAAGACCAAACCCAGGACTTAGCATTTGTATAAGTCCAGAGTGCTGTCCAGCACTTCAGCCTTACCTTCCAAGCCTCCGACTGCCAGCTGACCTGGTGTTGGGACAGAGTGGTAAATAAGGAAGCAAGCCAACATGCTCAGCTGAGATTCCTCTGTGGGCTGCCCACTTAGGTAGGAATGCAGAGAGACATCCCCTCCAGCTGTAATAGACAAAACACACTGATGAAATTTAGGGAGCATGTGTGGGAGGAAAGAGAAAGGAGAGAGAACAGTATTTCCACAGAAAAAGCCTGCTGAAAAGTCTACATGTTCCCACAGAATAGGCAAGTGGTTTGTTTGCAAGCTGCCTTCATTCTGCTGTAGCCACCCCTCACTTTTGCTCCTAAAAAATTGCCCCAGTGCACTAGGAAAGCATTTTCTCTGGGAAACATAACCCTCTATGTTAACTAAACTTCCTGCCAATATAGTCAAACACAGTATTTCACTGGATGTTTCACACCAAATGCATCAGGCCAAAACCAAGTTGTTTTAATGCTAACATGCAAGTGCCTTCCCTTCATTAAAATTTTTCAGTACTTTTGAGACAAAACTTCAATCAGCAAGAAGACCAAATTGCTATCACGGCTGTAGGCTTAAAGTTATCTTCTCTGTACCTTGAAGCCATTGATCCAAAGTATTATCGATAGTGCACTTCATCACAGGCAAAAATTCAGAGTTCATGAAGAGTCCTCGGTTTGGATTCCTGCTCATCCTCTCCTGGTGACTTCTGGAACTGAAAAATTCTAACACCAGCTTTATCTGCCACAGCTCAAATGTCTCGGACATTTCTCTTCTTTCTAATCTCCTCACAGCCTAGCAAAGGGGAAATACAAAGTGACTGTGAGAATGTGAACTGGAGGAGAAAAGAAACATTGCTGTCAAGCATGAAGTAAATGAGTCCTAAGCCCCTCCTTGCCAAAGGCTGCCCTTCTGAGCACCTACTGAGGAAAACTGCTGGCTAATGTTTCTGCTGCAATTTCAGTTTTCATTAACTTATTTTCCAATTCGCTTTTTAAATCTCTGCTATCTCCCCATAAGCTCGCTAATACATATCCTTCCTTTCTGTGTTCTACAAAAACTACATGCAATGAAGAATACTTTTATGCCAAAGTGTAGATTTAAAAATGAAAAAAGGGTTTACTCCACCTGATCTATCGCTATGTATGTGGGCAGCATCTCTGGATTTTCTTGGGTAACACACTCATAAAGAATTGAGGAGAAAAGATCCAGGATTTCCTGTTTCTGATAAAAGACACATGTTTAACAACACACATATGCTAGGTACAATATATTTCAGGTTCTTGCATTGTTCACATTTCATTCCATTAAAGTTAACCCATGCACTGACATTGCATAAATTAGCGATAGCAAACAATGCTACACAGTTTGCTTTCACTCTTGGACTTACTAAAACTAGGCATAACATGGCTATGTTTCACTCCCTCTCTCATTTCATGCAAAGAAATACAGTGCAAAACACCCCAACCCTTCTGCAGTGATTTCACCAAAATGCTTCAGGACACCAAACAGTGCCCTCAGTGTTTGTTATAACACATTCTGCAATGACTACAACTGGTGTACACGACTAGCAGCAACTGTGATGTAACCAATGGGGGAAAAATAACTCCAAACAAACCCAACAAAAACTACATGGTCAACACTGATTTACACCTTTGAATTACAAAACATCCTTTGGAATATTCCCTGTCCACACTACTTGAAGGGCTGACTTCTCTTCCTCAGTTTAACGTAGGTTTTTCCCCACCTTTTATCCATGCAAGCAAAAACCCATGCTAGTCCACATCTAGGTATCATACCTGGCCCATGTTCACAGTTGGTTTGCAGAAATAATCAGCGAATGAAAAGAGAGCAGGGTCAGAAGTGAAAGCCGAAATTGCTTCTGGCTAAAAAGACAGATTAGCACACACTCTTAAAATGACCTTTTTGGTTTGATTGCACAAATGTAATAGTAATTTATATGCAAACCTTCCTTCCCCAGTACACAAGTGAGAAGATTGTAACCTACATAAAGAACACCGTGGGCAAAACACGGCCAAGGTTTCTGACTGCCCATGACAAACATACATTCACATAGCTGCTGTTAGCTTAAGCTCATCAACTGCCCTGTGAAATCCACCAGATTTCCTTTCCCTCAAGCAAAGCAAGTAACTTCAGTACTCATAACTGTGTGGCAGAGCTAGGTGCTGGAAATAAGTAACTCAGCACAACTTGTTGTGCTTCTCTCAGCCTATCTAGAGCCAGCATACCTGGCAGGAAACCAGTTTGGGAGTGATACCTTGAATGTCCGAGCTTCAGAGTTTCGGTGAGTGACAGTCTGTGCTAAGAGACTGCGCCAGCCCATCGGGTCCTCCTTGTAGGACAGCTGCCCAGCTCTCAGCTTCACATACAAGACGCCCCCCTTTGAAAGAATTGATCTGAAATAACAATGGTGCTTACTTTAAACTGATACATACACATAATGAGGCAGACTTGTAAAGGAAATCTGAACTCCAACAGCTATATGTGATATTATCCCTGTTTAAGTTTTGTTTTGATTATTTAAACCTTACCCCACTTGTGTGGGGCATAGAAATCTTGGTAACTTCAGGGCAGGCTGGTATCAAACAGCAGTGGTGGCAAAAAAGGGATGAGCCCTACTGATATAAGGAATACAACTTCCTAAAGCCACTGCAGGTTCTTGTTAAGATTCTTCCAGGATGAGTCTCAGCACTATGGTAAACCATGCAAGTTGGTAACCACAGCTTTAAAGGTGTGCTCTAATGGCCCTTTCTCCATGTGGAAAAGAAACCAAACCAACCAATAGAACCCCACTACTCCTGATCAAGTCTACAAATGTAAGTGTGCAGCAGTTAAAAGTTACCCTATTGCAAAGTAGCTGCATGTGTACCTGATTTAGAGGATCATTTGCGCCATTAACTGTAGGCACTGGGCAGCCTTAAAAAAGAAAAAATCTGTATTGAAACTAACTGGTTGGCATAACAACAGAGCAGCAATTCACATGTAGTAAAACAGGGAAAATTTCTCACACGCATATATCTCCAAAACACTGCCAGCCAAGTCCCTACCATTTTTAAGGGCTGAGGACAAGATGTTGTGACATGAGAGCTGACAAATTCAAAGCATCTGGGAACCCAGAGAACAGGTAAGTCCCAAAAGCAGCAAGTTCTCAGTCACCCACGCTGGTTTCTGCTATGGCAGCACAGGAAAGCTCTTTTGGACAAAGAAGTGCTCAAGTGTGGTAAAGGCTCAATTCAGGAGAACAAAGCTGGCCTCTGCCAGCTCTGGTGCAGCAGATGAATCAGGATGTGTCTCCTGATCCGGAGGAACCTGCGCTCCACCTTAGGCCTGTTTGTTATCTTTAAAGGCACATATCAGTAGATGCTGCACTGTAGTCCCTAATTTAATCTCACTAGTGGCATTTAAATTAACTACAAACACCATGTCACTGGTGAAAGATGCAGCTGGCTGCTTCTGTACTACTCACAGCAACGAGTTACGGTGTAGGCTGCTAAGCACAAAGATGAGAATGATTTTACCCACAGATACGGTATTCCGGTAAGATTTCTGTTTTTCACAGTTGCCCGCGACAAAGCTAAAATGCAGTAAGCAGTACTTTGTATACTTCACGTAACATGAGAAAAATAGTATTTCACAAAGCAGTAACTGTTAGCTAACTACTGTATCAACAGTCTGGGAAACATGACATCATATCAACTCAAAACTAAACTAAAACCATGAGTTTAAGATGGTTTCTGGTACTGCTCAATCCCACTGCCAATATCTGCGGTTTTTACTATCAGGTTTTCCCCTGTCCTGTTTTTGCATGAATTATTCACATCAATAGGTGAAACCAACTACACAGTTTCTTTCTTCACCCTAAAGTGCTGTCAAATGCACAACAGTGAACCGATCAAAACCAGACTTCTTTCCACACTGTAGGTGTTACAAGTATAGAAGGTTTAAAAAAAAAAATTAAAAGAATATTACTACGAGGTCATTATTCAGTTAGGCATTATAAAGAATACTTACTTTAGATGATTTGTTCCTTTGCTTAAATCTATTAATAATTCCCAGTACCGTGGTCCTTTCACTCTGATCTGTCAATGCAAGCATTTTTATTACTAGATATAACAAGAATCATAAAATTAAGATTTTTCTACATAAGCCTACAGTTCTTTCTGGGCCCTTACAAGGGGATGTGCCCTTTAATAGTGTTATCCATCCTGAAAACTCAGGAAAAGCACAAGCTTTGTGTCTCCTATAGTGAAACTTTCCAGCACAGGGAACTCCCTGCTACATCAGATCTTGAAAGTGTGATGATCAAGACCAAAGAGAAGTGCATGGTGTTATTTAACACAAGCTCCACAGTGACAGAATTGTTTTTGGAGCCATTACTATGGGCCTCTTGTCCAGAGTCTGGCTAAGGGTGGACAGGGAATCAAAGAAAAGCCACTAAGTCTCTGTTCTTGCACTGTTTGTGACACAAAAACTAGGTGATTAAATTCTTCCTTAAAATGGAAACTTCTTTTACCTGCTTCAGTAAGTGAAGCTCTGGGAGAAGCGTGGGTGCCATCAGTTCCTCGGTGGCTTCTGCATACCACTGCGTGCCCTTCAAAAATGTCAACAGTATTCACAGATTAGTAAAGCTCATTTTCGTGTGAAAAGAAAGAAAACATGCATCTCATTTATAACAACTCCATTGGCAGAGGTCAGTCAGTTTCTGTTCCCGAGTTCTGAGTAAATGCAAGACTTAGCATTGCCTTTAACATCACGAAACATAAGTCTAAATTAAAGGTGTATTTCCCATGGATGGATCAACGCATAAGACTGTGCAAGTCCAGCCCACTTCAACTGAAACCTGAAGGTCTAATATGCGACCTATATTATGAACATGCAGAACTCTCTGCCAGAACCACAGGGGATCCATGCTGCACCTCTTGCCCCTGAAACTTCAGGAACCCTTTCTTTAGTCCTTTCATGAGCATCACCTGTCTCACGTAAGCCTGTATAAAATAAATCCCACAGAAAGGACTCCTCCCTAAAAGACATGTAATGCATGCAGCGAGGAGAAACACCAAGTTGCCTGTTTCAGCAGACTCAGGAGAAGCCTTTTAAAACCACAGATGGTTCCAATCATCTCAACACCTTTGAAAGTCCTTTCTCTTTAGAAAGGAGAACTATGACCCTGGGTCAGTCATTACACGCTTGACTGTTTGAAGACTTTGTGGTGCCTTTTACTTTGTCCTGTATCCTGCTCTCAAGGTGACATCAAAGCACACATAAGGTGTGAGTGGGCTGAGCACAACCCTTCAATTATTTGCATAGAATTTGGCTCATCTCCACCACAACCTGAAAACAAACCCAAGGCTGCTGGCCACAACAATGAAAATAGTGTGCCTTTGGTATGTCAGAGTCTTCAGTTGTCTCCCACACCTTCTCAAAGGCCTTCACTCCTATTGCCTTCCGGGCACATTACCTTGTACGTAACCTCTATCAGTGCATAACAGGGAGTGTTTGAATCCACATCAATGGGCGTCAAGAGCCTTGGTTCTGCTGCCAGCACATACAAGTGACGCAAAGCCTGAAGGTGGTACCTGTGCATGGGAATAAGGAATTTGGCAGTGCACAGTACAGACAGGGAACAAACTCCCCTCCCGAACACCAAACTACACACAGCTCAATAACCAAATACAGCTGTTGAGTAAACTGAAGAGAAACTTGTAGTAATGCAGGAGGTTTATTTTTTTAACATATATGAGTTAGCTAACAGAACAAGACTTAATGAATTGTAACTAAAACTGATTAAGAGTCATAAATGGACAGATCTTGCATGAAAATCTTTTCAGCTGACCAAACTGGAACAGTTAAGTCACAGAAGCACAACACAGAGCCTCAGAAAACCTGCCTGCATTTTCTCACTGATCAAAGATCACTACCATCATCTTCTATCTTCACTTATTTCTTCTGTTCTTCACTTTAAAAAACCCAAACAAACAAACAACAACAAAACCTCAATAAAATATTATTTACAGAGTACCGGGTAAAATTTATACATAATTTGCCTCTAGATAACCTCTTTTGTAAGAAGACAATTTAGCTTAAGGAAATACGAACCCTAGCAAACCCTTACCGATTGTCTGTGCTGTGAACAGGGAAGTGAGGGTACAGAGCACAAAGGAGAGCAGCAATTGAAGAATTTGAAGTGCTCAGTGAGTATCTGCAGGAAAACATTATCTATTAGTTTCAGTGCTAACAAAGACTGGCCACTAGCAAAGGTGTTAAAAATATTTTGGTGCCCCAAGGAAGGGAAGGACAGTAACAAAGTGCATACAAGCCAGGAGTTTACGAATGTGTTCCTGTAGCCACCAAAATAAATACGTAGCAGTAGGAAATAAACACAAGACAGAAACATTCCTATGGTGTTCAAGTAACACAGTATCTAGGAAACAATAGGACTTTTATTTGCAACAGAAAATGTTTTTATGCATCTGTATGGTATTTAAAAAAAAAAATCAAGTAAATTGCACACTGCTCCAGAGGTGCAGGTTTGCAGCAGAGGTGGAAGAAGAAAAAAAAGCCTTTGGAAATGGCAAGTTACCTTCCTCCTCCCAGAAAGAGAAGCCCCAAAGCCATGTGGTGAGCCAGGTGGAACCCATAGTTCATCTCTCCACCTGTCTTCTTGTGCATGAAACGGCAAAGCTGAAGGACTTTCAGGTTGCCAGAGCCAGCCATTACCATCGCAAGAGACAGCAGCAAGACGCTCAAGCATGTTTCAAGATTATAGTGACCTGTCTTCAAGTAGAACAGGAAAGGCATTATTACACTTCTGTGGTCAAATGCACACTTCTGGTTGGTCTAATATGCTGCTTTCTACCCCAGAGTTCAAAAACCACATTCCACAGAAAGAGGGAGAGCAGAGAACCAGCAAAGTCCTTAACAGAAATGATTCGCAGCCCTGCCACATTCTATACATGGTCTGTAATACAGAAAATTAAAAGGGATGGTTTTGTTTCCATTAAGGTTTCAGTGAGGGCAATTGAAGTAAGTAACACAAAATCTTTTTTCATTGAGAGAAAACTAGAAAGAACTTACTATTGAAGCTGTTGGTGCTGACAAACACTTCAGGAAATCTGTTGCATATTTGTACTGAAAAGAAAAGAAATGCATACTAAATACAGCTACAAGAGAGAAGCTACAGCTCTAAATAAAAAACACTTACCAAGCACTTAAATGCTGCCAGATTTTCTGAACCAGCAAATCGAAATCCCAGTGACAAACATGCTCCAGCAATGATGTAGACATGAGCTTGCCTAATAAGCAATATAAACAGGAAATTACTAAATTTTTTTTTCTCATCTGAATATGCACACAAGCTCTTTCATAATTAAAAAGGAAAACAGAAAAGAAAGACTTATCTTTTACAGAAAACTGAGAATAAAATTCCCTAAATGTCAAGGGAGATATTTTTTCCCCCATACTACTATCTCTATAAAGATTTCAGCTGCATTTTACAGAAGAATAATTTTTTTGCACGTTACTTACGCCAATGTTTCTAAACTCAGGTCTTCAGATGAAGGCAGCTCTGTAGCATGAAGAGATATACTGTTCTCTCTTATGATCTGCAAAAAACATAGGAGAGAATAATTAAATCCACGGGAAACCAATGCATTAACTGGAACTCCAGGCATTGAGGGCTCATAACTGATACAAAACAGGTCTGTTTCACAGGCATATAAAAGCTGGGGTTTTTTGACACACTATTGCTTCATTGTACTTCTGATCCAAAAGGAACACCTTTCAATGCTCCTCGATCTGGTCCCTTAAATATTTCTCAAACATTGGCAAGACCACATCAGAAGCGTGTTACCGTATGTCCTCAAGTATGAGAGAAAACAGAACAGGATGAAACCTCAAGAGGCTATGTAGTCCATCAGCATCCTGTATTTCTGACAGATATTTACCCAGGTTATTCGTAACACTCATCTGAAACGTCCTTGCAGGAATTTTGCACCTGGCTCCTTGCTTGGGGAATGTGGAGGAAAGTTTAATCACTCTCTCTCTCTGGTACCATTTTATGTCTTGAACAGTTGCATCCCTCCTCCCTGCCGTGACAGGATGGGAGTCCCCAGTGCTCCTATAATAGTCCAGGAATTCAACGTGACCATCATCTCCGTCACAGACACCTTTAACATACATTTTCTCCTGCAGCTCTGGTGACTAAGGAAATGTTCACACGAAGAACAATCCAGCGAGATGTAAAATTGGGAAGTAAACATGTTAAGTGCAAATACCTACTTGGGGCACATTGCTATTAACCCACTTGGAATTGGGCAAGATGTCATCCCACAGAATCAGGCATCGGGCCAATGTCTAAAAAACGTGAGAAAGCCAAAACGTAAGGAAGGAAAAATAAAAACCCCAACACAAATATGAATGGTATTTTTTAATGTACTAAATGCATTCACAAATGCAGACAATACAGCTACCACTAGCAGCTACTTCACTGTTTCTCAGCCTTTGTTTCAGAATTGGCAAAATCAGTTTTATTTCAAAAGACGCAAATTCTGCTTGCAGAAAAAGAAAGAACCACAGAATAATGCCTTGCGAGGTCTGTATGATAAACTGCTGGTAAACTGAGATGAAAATTCACTATGTACTTATAACAGAAGTTGAGGCCTAACTTATTCTCTTTATCTGTGAAATTAATTTGGGAAAAGCTATACAGATTCACCTAAACACTTAATATTCCACATAAAATGTATCACTCAAATGTTCTCAGTAAATTCTATCTCTAGTGCTGCATGACAAGCAAGCTGCCTTACTACAAGCAGAAATTATTTGAAGGTATGAGTTTGGCTGGCAAGCACTGGGATTACCAGCTATCTGAAAGATTCTGCATGACAGGCATGTAGGCTGGAGTAAAAAAAATTAAAAAAGGAAAAGAGAAAAAAAAAAGATATGCATTGTTAACATCACTAAATAGATGGAGAAATGAAACAAAATAATATCTTACCCTCAATAAAAGGAACTCTGGTTTTACAAAGTCCAGCAAATACATGGTATCTGGTGCTTGAAGCCAGTCAGCAATGGATCTGCAGAGCACAGTAAAGGAACCAGGTTTCCAGATCTTATTTCAGCAATGCACAAAATTGAGTAAGCCACACAAAGCAGAGCCAACGTTACGGCAGTGCAAACTTTCAAGGTTAATACCTGTTATTAGTCTTTAGGTAGATCATAGCAAGTGCAAGTGTGGCACCTGGACAAGTAACGTCCACATTTATGGTGTCTCCCTCCTGTAAAAACAAAATGCACATTTTCAGACCATATGATTAGGAGAGCAACAGCCTGGAGTGATGTGTACAGGCATTCAAAGTCACCTGGTGCATCAAGACACACACCTCGGACTTCTAAGCTATTGCTATTTTCAGGTTAAGAGCAAAAATCATCAGCACGTACCTTGATTTGATAACTGGGAGACTTGTGCTTCTCTCTGTGCATCCCTGCTTGGAATCGCCTGTGACCTCCAACCATGTACTGGTAAAGCTGCTCAGGAACATTGAGGTCTGACATGCCTATCAAATTACTGCCGTGCTACGGAACAAAGAGAAGAAATAATATGGAAGTGACTTCCTACACCAGAGGGTAAAAAAAAAAATGCTTTTGGCCAAAGGCAGTTGGGAGTCAAGGATGATACAGCTCTTACTATCCCACCCCAATATGTAATGATTCTTCTACTAATTGCAGTTGAAGTGAAGAGAGGCACATACCCCTAGGCAAACCATGCCTAAGGCTAGCCCAGATGCCAGTGAATAGGACTCTCTGTCTGTGCAGTACTCCATTTCCGGTCCAGGGGGACGTCCTGAAGAAAACAAAACAATGAAATTAATCTTTTAACATTTCAGCTAAGTAAACACTGTTTAATTAAGCACTACATTCCTAATGAAATGAGGAAAAAAAAAATCTATCCCTTCAAGAAATCCGGGAAAGTTCTGAGTGGAATTACAAACAATTGTCACTTAACCCATTCATCACCAAATGGTAAACCCCTCCAAAAGCAGTGTGGAGTTCAGAGAGGGATTGAAAATGTCATGTTACAACTGCATATACTCTAAGATCTCTGAACCTATCCAAATGTTTTCAGCAGAGTTCAAAACATGTTTCTAGAAAAGTCTGCACATATCAAATTACCAGAAACAGACACCATTTCACCCTTAAAATTTATCCCATTCTCTATTTAATAAACTGTACAGTTTCTTAACTAAAGTTACATACAAACATGAATAAGAACATAACTGTTACAAATATAATCAAAAGAACTATGTACAGAATGAGGACACAATTCAGATCAGAACTTTACTGTTCAGAATCAATTGAGTATTGTTTAGAAAGCCTTAAAATTTGGAACAGGAGAATTTAGGACATGATGGCTGTACTTCCACCAACCTACTGAACCAAAACCACTGTCTTTGTAAGAGGGCATTTTTTCCAAACACAGTGACTCCGTCTCTGGTTTCTACAGTGGCAGCTATCTCATGGACAGACAGGAGAAACAACAAGTGTCAGTGAAGCATCAGATGTGCTGCGTAAGCAGTGTGCAACAGATCTGCTCAAATGCAATAGAGTGACAAGATTTCTGCAGATACGGCATCCAGGTCAGGAGGGATGTGTAATTACTGCAGGTCTTTTACCAAGTAGCTAGAAACTCCAGACTAGCTTTCATCAGACAAAACTTCTAGACTGAAAAAAACCTGTGTATGCCCAGCACTAATGCGGCTACATTTCTTCTACTAAATTTGTTCTATACTGTACAAATACACAGTTCACAGTAATTTCTCTACCTCTGAAAATGGAAGATGAGGTTTGGAAAATGAGAGGTGAATATTGTGGTGGCAGACGTATAGTTAAAAATGTTAAAATTCTCAGCTTCCTGATGCATTGTGCAAATCATCCACATATTGTGATTCTCCCAGTCCTCATCCCATTTTTTTCAGTGTTATCACATACCTATTTCAGCCAGCAGAACCTCAGCTGTGTGCCTGTGAGCAGTGCCCTGATAGACAAGGCCTATTCCTATCACTGCAGCCACCTGCACATTGTGAGGGACATCCAGCTCTGTCGAAGTTGGTGGCAGGAGGGCAGGTATGTGGATGCTCAGGAGGCGCGTAATAGCCATATCCATTGTGCCCAGCTTGGCAGCAGAAACACCAAGCAACAGTCCAATACTTGTCATCTCATGGCCCTGAGAAAGGTAACAAATATCAGTGACCAAAGAAAGCAGACTTGTTCAGAAAAGAAAAAACACTTGTCTCAGTGTCTCACCTATCCCAGTGAGCTGTGCACAATATGGGAAGATAGGTGATAAGACTGCTGAAAATCTTTTAAAAAGAAATGAAGTCATGCATTACTAATGTTAATGAAGCAGTTCTGATATTCTACCACAGCAGGAAACTTCCAATTTAGTGTTTCAAAGAAATCTGCTGATTTTTCTTTCTTGTTTTGTTTATAGAATTCAAGTCCTACAGATATTGCTCTGTTGCTTCTGAAAGAAGGCCTCACCTTTGTTAAGTAGTCATGTATATTGAGAGTGGCAAGTTTTGTCAGATGTCCATTGAGACCCAGAGCCATGAGGAAGCCTGCATATTCATTTGCTAGTTCAGCAATTTTGGGCTTGTTATAGACAATCCAAGCAGAGTCTATCTGTGAAGCAGGCGCTATCTTCAGGCCAGCAGCTACCCCATTGTGAAAGCTGGCCCAGCAAGCCATGTTGGGAGGCACATCGATGTTCCCACTGTTCAGATCAACAGTGGTGTTCCTAGGAGGAGCACGGCCTGCCCATGACAAAATCATTAAAAGCAATTAGGTGAACCCAAGCAGTTTCAGAAACAGCTCTCAACTTCAGTTAGGTGCCACATGAATGAACACTGACAGCATGCTAGGTAACATTTCTCATCTCAGACAGCGTTCAGGCATGTCAGAAGACAAGCACAATATACCAGATAAACCAGTGATGTGGATGTGTACAACCCCAATGCTGACCAGATGCATGTGCTTAGGCAATCTATTTAACTTCTCTCAGCTTCTCAGACTATACCTGATATAAAGTCTCAGTGTTACAGTAACACTGTCTTCACAGAAAGAACACTTAAGCTATGAAACTCTTCGCAGAAAGACACAGAAGATACTACAAAAGTTACAAGAGGTTTGGAAAGAAATGGGATAACAATGGAAAGAAACTCCATCACGCTCTGTTAAATTTAATTTATTTGGAAGAAAACGCTGACCAACATACCAGTTAGATTCAGCTTTGGGATGGGCAACTGCTCTGTTGGAACAGGATGATAAGAGAACAAAGTAAACATTCCTCGTCCAACAGGTAGTGCCATAGTTCGCTGGCACAGCTGTAACAGCCTGTTGGGGAGACAAAAGTAAAACCAAGCCAATTACTTAACATGGAAAATTCTTCCAAATATATGATATGAACCTTTGGAGAACCGGCACTGGACAGACCATTTCCCCCCACCCCCAGCTATGAGATAGCATGTTGCCTTTCCTTTTTTAGTAGGCCAAACTTTTGAATGAAATCTTTGATCCATTCAAGATTAATCTCAAAGATACACTTCAGCTGATATCATGTTGAAACTTGCCACTATTTTTCTCTTACAGGCTGGTGTAAGTTAAACAAATCTGTATTATGCACAATTTAGCAGCTGTATTAGAACCAAGGTGAAAGGAGAAAGCAAAACAAAGCTGATTCCGTATGGGATCTTGCTATGACTAGTGATCACATCTAGTAGTAACCTGTGTACAGAATTAATAATATGCTTCCAAGAATGCTGACCACAATTCTCTATGATTTACTCTGGAAACACTTTCTAGACTTGTTAGATTACTCAGCTTGTTAGGTCAGATGATAATTTGATGCATTCCTTTAGCTTCCTACTTCTGTAGAGCGTTTTTCTTGTTAACTATGTTCTGAAGTTTGATTTTGTCTTTTAAAGAATATATTTTTAACACCCCCAAAACAAGTGAATAAAACAAGTTAATAAAGACGCAGGATGGGGACAATTGTGAGATCACTAGGCATATAATGGCTCAAATAGGAGGTTTCAAAAGAGAGAGGGATGGGAGAGTGAATTTGCTCTCTGTAGAATTAATTAGGACCCAAGCCTTGTTTAGACTCAGTATTAGCCCTGAATAAAGGGCTCTTCAGTTTTAGGCAGAGGATGGATGATGCTTTGTTCTCTACATAGGCATTTTGGTGGGGGGGGGGGAAGCTACAGTCTGCTGTCAAACCCTAACTGATCTCAACATGCTATTTAGGGTTCAAACTAACAATCTTTCCCCATATGCTGCTTCAATCCGGAGAGCCCTCTAACTCAAATACAGCAGTTTTCATGTACATGGAGCTTCGAAGACTTGAATCACGAATTCAACCCTCTTCTACATGTCCTTCACACAGGCCTGTCTAATGTTCAATTCAGACTAAAATATATTACACTCTTTGGTTAGACATACTTAATTTTAAGCCACCAAAAATATTCAAACAACTTTCCACCTGAGTGAAATCCAAATGAAATACTGCTAGAAACGGAGACAGTTTTTACCGGTTTTCTTTCTCTTCTATGTATTCGTGGTCACTGGCTTCTGGCATCTGCACTACATTGACACGTACAGGACGGGCACTTTGAAGGAGCCTGCGTACTTCCTGCACTCTCAAATCCTCGCTCCATATTAGTGACATCACTTCCTCGTTCATGTCATTCATGCCATCCTCATCCTCTTCTGATTCAGTTCCAGAGGGAATATCAGAGGACAGCACTGGGCC
>NW_010189702.1:15610-22690 GCF_000695765.1 Mesitornis unicolor | reverse complement strand
GGAAAGAGAAAGGAGAGAAGTAATTTCCAGCAGTGCACATGGACAGCTAACTCTCATAAAGCCAGCAAATGCCAGCACCACAACCTGGATGCACTCAGCACAACTGCCTGCACTGAGATGGGTTTGTAAATAGAATGGACTGAGATTCCTGCAATCACAAACAACACTATTCAGCCCCTCCTTATATTAATTTACACTGGAGCTTGAAGTGGTGACATATGAAATAGTTATCTTTCTTTCAAAACTATTTCTCGTCTCAGAGCAGTAGTAGGAAAGGGCTTTCCCCTCCCTGCCTACACAAATACCTATGACGGCTGTGAAAAAACGTATGTGCTTTTTTCTTCAAGTTCAGCACTGAAAAACAGAAACCTAGATAAGCATTTTGATAAATATTAAGAGAGATTAAAATCTGGAAGGAACAGGCAGTCCTCTGGTGACAACCTGCTTTTAGAAGTGCCAGTACCTACTGACCCCTCAACCCAGTCAGAGTTGCTGTTCTCCATAATCTATTACAGAACCTGCTTTATTGTACTAATCGCTGATGTTTTCATGAATAAAGGCTTTAATTTGGACTCCCCTCCTACAACAGCCTTGGAAAAAAACAATCTACCTATTCAAATAAAGTCAGCCAGCATAGCAGTAAATTCCAAATGTGTGTCGCTGTCAGCCAACCTGAGTTTCACCACAGTACCGGAACATTTTTTGAACTTGCACACCAGAGCTACGTGACCAGAAAAATACTGAAGCATTTAATTGCTTAGAAGCACTTTGGAAAAGTTCTCTTTTTACGCAAGACCTATGAAATCCTTGTTTGTGATTCTCTCCTCTCATTTATTCACATCAGACAAGTGATGCACAGGATTACCACCACGAATGGTAAGGACAGCATAGGTCAGGATGCAACAGGAGTATGCTCACGATCTGCCTGCCCTACACTTACTTCAGACAAGGCTGCCGCTCTGCATGAAGCACAGTTCATTATATTTTTAGAGTTCTGCAGAAATAAGCTTTCCTGCAGAACATACAGTTTCCTTATGGTCTGACAAAATAAACTGGACATTTAGCCTAAGATGGGCCAGCATATTTCTCTTTCTTTTCCATCTTCCATGGATGAGAGATTAATTTAAAAACAGTAACAAGGCAAGTGATGACAAATACTGATATGATACAAAAATCAGCAACAAAATAGGAACAAAAAACCCCACACCTCTCTCTAAACTGGTCATTTTTCCTGTTCTATACTGCAGAATTTCAGCATGCTGAAAGATACAGAATCACAGAGATTAGATCAAACATAGGGTCTTCCCAAGGCTCACAGGTAACAAATGACACCAGGAGTGCAAGTAAATTAACAGCTGATGAATGAAAATCAATTTCTTCTGATAAATACATACTAAATCTCAAGACATAACTGCACCACCCATATAGCCAGCGTCCGTTTTGAAACAGGAAACTCCACCCTGCCCTCCTGAGAAATGACAAACAATTTGGTGTTTGAAGATCACTTTATCCTTTTAAGGTAACATATATTCGAGGCATTGTTATAAAGTAAGTGATAAAAATCAAATTTATCATCATTTTAAGATTCAGTACTTTTACAGTTGGGCAAAACTTCACCAGCAGAAAAGAAAAAGGATTTTTAATGAATGGTGGGACATCAGATTTGAACATGTAGTTCATTTATGTTTCTGCTAAATTAACTTTTTTAAAAAACATTTTTGATACGTCAAAAGTCATGAAGCCTCTGTTATAAAAAGTCAGAATAATTTTAATATCACTTTCAAAGATAAGACAGCAAAAAGGATCTTGACCAAGATGTACTTGAGTCTACAAGTTTCTCTTCCTAACATTTGAAAAAGCTACAATCTCTGCTACTATTAAGTGCTTGTACGCATTAGTGCTTTTAAAGCCAGCTTTCAAGAAGAGTTTTGACTTCCGGGGTGTCCTCAGCAAGACACTTAAGTGAGCCACAACTCAATGGGAATCATGAGCATCTCACAACCAGAATAAAACGTTTAAAAGGAAAAACTCAACACCTTTTTCTGCTTTACTTCAGGATACCATTAACTATACCCTTCTTGAGAAGAGAAATATAAAGTGTATTTCAAAAAGCAATACAGTTCTTCCAGAGGAGAGGGAGACGTTGGCCATGCCAGCCCAAGCAGGAGACAGACTGACAAATACGCACTTTCTTCGTCCTGTGCCATTGCCATTTTGGGGAGGAGGAGGACTTGGAAGCAATCAAACAGTTCTGTAGGCAAAACTTTCAAGCGCTATGCCTAAATTCAGTTTAAAATCTGTTTTTCATTGACAGTTTCCACAGCTATGTATGTAGTCTTCCTGTGCCGGATGCTGGTTTATATACTGAAACCCTCATATGTGTGTAAACCATGTGTTGCCCTCAATCTTGAATTCTGCACCTTCTGATGCCCTGAGCATCAGCAGATGGTGGGGAAGTTTCTGAACAGGGTGCTCTGCCCAATACTCAGTATCATCAAACCCATTTATGCCCATACTCACAGATTTACCCTTTTGCAGGTTCCCTTCACATGCCTGCTTGGACAGATCCTGGCGCCCAATCAGGAGACAAACTGCTTCTGGCCAGTCTGAGGCAGGCTGCTCTCGGCAATAATATATTGCATCTCTAATAGGAAGAGCTACGCCAAATGGGAGAGACTCCAGATCTCTTAAGGTGAAACCTTAAAATTAATGAGGAAAAAAAATAAACTTTTATAAAAGCGAGATAAAGTGTACTTCATATTATGCAAACACAAGACTATTACGATTATTACCATTCTGCGTAATGATAAAAGCTGCCCTTACCAACGTTAGTCATCCAAATAACTAACTTCTCGGCCAGGCTGGAAACGGATGTGCTGTGTCTGAAACTACACCTGTAAAACAAAGGGGAGTAAAGGAGAAGCCAATAAAAGCTAGCAAAAAAACCTCAGCAGAAAGTCAACAACTCAAGAGTTTAAAACAATACTAAAAAACCTCCATACCTATTATCATCCTGTTCTATTTGCTGTTTTCGTTGTCCTAGGAAAGACAAGGACATATTACTTCCACATTCCTCAAACAAAAGGGCAGCACGTAACAAGCAGAAGACATTAGGAGATACTATGACAGCATCAAGGCACCATTACCTGATGTAATCTTGTACAAATAATGGGAGGCATCATTAGATACAGCAGTCTCATCACCAAGTACATACAGAGCCACGCTCTGGAGAGGAAAGACACACCACAACACAAAGTCACTTACTGAACAGTTATTGCTATACTGCCTATCAAAGCAGGCAGAAGATAACTTTAATAACTTGAACAGTGGGACAGGTTTATTGTGAACACACTGTTAGTTAAAGGAGGTTGAAACAGCTGAAGCCAGTAACAAATTTCTATGCTTTAGATTTCTATTTTGAAGTTTGGAAAAAACACATCCCCGAACAATTAGCTGAATTTTTCCTAATAATTGTTTCAAAAGTAAAAGGAAAAAGATCTTCTAAACAGAAAAACATGTTTCTAGTCATCTTTCCCACATTTCTCACATTTCATTTAATTTCTCTTACAAAACACACACATCTACAGACACCATTTTCACTCAGTTTCTTCTATATCTTGAATACTGGCTATTTGGTGAAGGTTCCGAGTGAAATGTTGTTCCCCATTCAAAGCAGGGTCTACTTCAGCTATCTAGCCAGCAAAACCAAAGTGATTTGTCACCCTATTTACTTTTTGATACTGCCAGACAAGCTGGTATGCCAACGGCAAAAGTCATAGGTAAAAATCTTTTGTATTTTTCATTAAGATCTTCCAATAATATACACTGCTGATATGCCAGCTCTGACCTCCACATAAACAAGTTACACAGAGGTAGTTGGATGGGCAGACATGGGTGATAGCTCGAGGGGAAAGGCTTGAGTGCGGGGATAAATTTTAAGCAAAAGCATCAGCACTTTGAACGGTTCCAGTGTTGCTGGTTCAACCCCCCACACTCTGAAGCAGGTCAGGCTGAATCCTGGCAGCTCTTATCAGAGACTCTGCAACTAATCTTGGATACCTGGGTCACAGTAGAACCTCTCCTCCCTGCTTTGCTCTTCAGCCACCTCAGACTCAACATCTTCTGCTCTGCACCCTGTATTGGCAGGTGTTCTCCATAAATGCTTTGTGAATAAGTGAGGCAAGGCTGACCAGGAGATAATATCAGCACTTACAACTACTCATGCAACTAAATATTTATGTTGATACATGCCCAAGAAGAAAGCTGGGAAATTCTCACTCACAAGCTACAGTTAACTCTGAGTTACATTATTACTTTGCACATACCACTACTGCAAACCACAAAAAACACATAAGCAGTGAAGGATAAGCTACTCACACTGCACACACAAGCTCTCCTTCCCAACCTCAGATATCTCCTCCTATCTGCTAAGACCCATCCACACCCTTCAGCAATATTAAAGTAATAAAAGAGAAGAGAGGACTCACAGTGATTTCTCTCTAAATACATATGATTCTCCCTGTGGAGAGGCTGACACTGTACAGGGATAATCAAGAGAATTTCATGCAGACATATGATGTCTGCTTTGTATGGAGTGGCAACACTTGGAGATGCTTAAGCCTTCGAACAGTACAGCTACAGCAGTTATTTATCACAGGCTCAACACCTCTCCAGTATGTCCCCTTTGCTCCACACAGTATGATTAAATGCTTTGCTACTTGACTTCCCACTGGGGACACTTCACTTGCAGGAACTTAAGCAGCTGAAGCAAGCCCTGGTCACAGTGCTGCTCTGCTGACAGAATAAAACATTCTTTTTACCAAAGTACATACCAGCACTACCAGTTTGCTCCTTTCACAAATTCCTGGTAAGTAAGGATAAGGCTGTACTCCTCCTCCCTTCAGACAGGAACTCAGCCACTGAAAGATACTTGGAGGCTCAGCAGAAAAAAATGAGGGATGGTTCATGAAACCTGTTTGGACTTAATCACATGAACAACGACACTGAGTTCATGGCAAACACACAATAATTCTCCACTATTTCAAGGCAAGCCCTACAGTACTTTTTTAACAACAAAAATATAGTATTCCCCCAAAATGCTACAGATCACATCTCCCTCCTATTAAATGGAAGTTTATAGCTAGACAGTAATGAAAACTTGAGATATCTACCTGTCTCTCAGTGACAAAAATTATCTCAGCCCATGGTGAAAAGGATTAAGTATAATGAGCAGTTCTCAAAACCCTCACTGGAACAGTCTTGCAATTCAACACCATTAAATTGCTTAAGTGAGAGGACAAACTAACTATAACCTCTTTGCCTTCCTTGTCCACACACGTGAGTAGCAAAGCCTGAACAGTGCTATGAGGTTTGTTTTGTTTTATTTTGTATCAGGAGAACCAGCAGTTTATCTTACATGACTAGTAAATTCCAGCTGGTAATACACCACACAGGTGCAAAGACAATATATGACCTTATTTCAAGTTCTGTGGATTTAGCTCTGATTTACTCCTTACAAACTTTAAGTCTGCCAGCCTAGCGATACTTTTCACAAGAGAGACACATCTCACTATCAGGCTTTTCCACAGTTATCTGCTAAGATTTCTCAGCCAGCCTGAGAAAACCATCATTTTCACCCAAGTCCTTGTTTCTGTGGAGTGTTCCCTAAGACACTGGACTGGGACTGGACCTCTCATGACTACATGATGTTAATCTCACTCCAGCTTTCTCAGGTTACTAAAAACAAAGGAACGAGGCAATTTTAGCACTATGAGCACAGTTTTGCATATTGGGATTAAGTCCTGACCAGCTTTAAAGGCAACAGTTACCAACATGCTCAGTGTCAGATAATTTGCACATCATTATCACTGAATATGCAGCTTCAAAAAGCCTTAAACTCACCTTGATCAATTATGCAAGTCTGTCTGGAGGTTTTTACAAGGGCTGGATAGTCTCTGTAATAATAATCTATATAATCTTCAAGTTTTAAGTCCCTAGAATGAGAGAGAGGTGAATTGTATCAGAGGGGGGAAAAAAACCCCCACACTTTGTCTTCCTGCATTTCTGTGATATTTTCTGATGAGTTTTTTTAATGTTTGTGTACACACTAGATACAAGAGAAGCTCTGACTTCCTTAACTAAGATGGCTCATGTGTACTGCCCATTCCCTAAGCAGTGAATTAATATGTTTAATTTCCTCACAGTGTATTTCTCATCAGCTGTTGTTCTGCTTTGCCCCACACCACCACTACTGCCCAAGCTGTGATCACTGTCACTAATATTTCCTCCAAATTCCAGCTGTTAAAGCTAGATAACCTGCTGGGTTATCTGCAAGACATGAATGCATATAACAGCTGCCAGCCTCTAAAGACACAGGCTTTTATTTCAGACTTGCTTCTAGCATGACAGAGGACAGACCAACCTTTTCAGTACTAGGGACTGGGTGCCACTTCTGGGAACCATTTACTCAGTCAGCTACAGTAGGTGCTACTGGAAAAGAATCTATAGCCTTAGAAAAATAATTGGTAGAAATAGCAAATACAACTCAGGGAGAAGTTACCGGGCCTTTTACTTAAACACATATCTGCATCTTTCTATATGCATGCGATGCAACTTGAAAGTGGCTATGGAAGACACTAAGATGCAGTTACTGGCTGCAGTGAAAATGCCACAACAAACAAGAATATCTGACAGATCTTATGAGCTGAGCTGCAACAATACAGTAGAAAGACACATGAGCTGCAGCATCTAGTATTTGTGAATCACACTGATATTGGGAAGTGGCCAGGACCATACAAAAGACTTGCTACAGCAAGTATCTAAGTACAGTAACATTTTAAACATTCATTCATTTTCTTTAAATACATGAAAAGTCTGCTCCACTTTGGGCAATCCCCAAATTCCCCATAAAAATAACACAACACACATCATCAAGAGACACTGCACTATATAGAACATCTGCAATTTGTCAGTTGAGCATACCTGGCCAGCTGAACCAGAAGAACAACAAGTGAGCGAATTCCTTCTCCCATTAGACTATTCAGTTTGAGCTCCTCGTAGATGAGATGAAGAACAAAGAAA
>NW_010189702.1:5579-15579 GCF_000695765.1 Mesitornis unicolor | reverse complement strand
AATGTGGGTGAAAAGGAGGGTTGAGGAATCCAAACTAAGGCTCTGTAAAAAGTCATCCTTTGGAGGTGAAACTTCCAGAGGGTCCAGTCGCAAAGCTTTGGCAACAGGATGAGACTCAAAATTCCTGTGGTAATCAGAGCTCAAGAGATATTCCCAGTCCTAGAAAGAAAGAGAGGCAGAGGTTCCACAGTGAACATAACTTTCCAGCAAGAGAACTCCAAAGCACTGTTACAGAAGGTTTTCCCCCGATAAACCAATACAAATGTGACTCTTGTATAGTAACAGTGCTGCACAAACCCTGCAATCCACAGGGATTCAATTGTTAAGTTTCATCCTTTCCCCACTCCCCTGCCCTGTTGTGCACAAAAGAATCAAAGCCTTATATTTGAGAGAACAAGACAAAAGAAAGGAGTCCCATCTTTGCACCAATGTTCTGTGCATGAGACCTCGGTGAGTATTTATGCAATGCTTCAAGTGTTCTCACCCTTCTTTGTACCTCCCCTGCCACTGCACATCAGGCGTTAGATACTGACCTTTCTTCCATGTGGACTGTGGGCCACAACCCCATGGGCTTACTGAGCTGTCAGCCCACTAAAAGCTAACAGCATAACTGGACCACCACAGTTTGTGAGCCTCTTACAATGGGATGATAGTAAGCCTCATCCACTTTACTGTTTGACCATACAAAAACTTTCTATTCCCACCTAGAAAAAACCCAGTGAATCAATCTTAAACTCTCCACTAAATTTGGAGAAAATCAGCTCATTCAACTTGAGCAACTTAATTTTAAAGGGATGAAGTATGTAGAAGGGATTTACACACTGTCAGGACTGTTTTATGATTCAGATTAAACTCACTCCTGAGTCCAACCTACTTCTCTGGAAGCGAGAACCCTGACAAGCAAGGTCACATGATGCAGCTAGTGTACAGGACAAAATAAATTTTCTTCCCGCAAAGGCCTGTAATCTCAGATGAGCTCAGAATGAAATACAATACTCAGAGGGTGTTTCCTCTGATTTGCCTTAAAAAAAAACCACAAAAAAACAAACAAAAAAAATCAACACAAAACAACCAACAGCCCCCAAGGCTCTTATTTGTAAGACAGAACCATTTCTTACTTCATCTGACCCTGTTTCTGATGGTCTAGCCTTCTTTGGAGCAATAACTGGTGAAAGTGATCCTTCAAAATCAAGCTGCAAGATACAGAAAGATCAAAAGTGGCTCAATGTTTCTAGCAAGAAGAGGCTTAACAAGGATTGGGTGAATCAAATCTTTAATGCACTGGTGTTAGTCATGAAATGAAGTCAAATCTTCATAATTTATTTTTATTTGACTAAGACAGTTGGTGGCAAGCACCTTATAAATACTTTTCATTATAAACACAGACTAAAATTTATACCTAAAATTTAGCAATATAGAATTGATTTGATGGCAGCTTGTTATTTAAGACAACATACACTCTATTTCTGACACAACTCAGGGTCTCAACCCATTCTGAACCTTGAAGAATTATCAGCATCATTAACATAAGCAAGAAAACAAACATATCAGCTTGCTTACATTACGTGTCCAGGACAGTCTGTCTGTGTTGTAACCCATCATATTCATGAGACACGTTACAAATAAGTTCCATTCTGAGTGATAGCTTGGTCCTCCAGGAGCATTATAAGCATTGTACCACTTGACAAGCATCTGTACTGCTATCTCCTTGGGCAGGATAGCTTTGACGCCTTGCAGACATCTTTTCACTGTCAGAAAAGACCCCCCCCCAAAAAATAGGTCTTTTTTCCATATTACCTCCTGATATGTCTTCCAATCAGTGCTAGAAATCTCTGCAGTTCTTGGAATTTCTTTTAAGTCTCTGGCAATTTTTTCAATAAAAGCCACACCACAAAACCTTCAACAGCTGTTCCTTTAGTTCAGGTTAAGCACAGCCCCTCTAATTCACCACGCAAAGGGGAAAAATAGTTCCTTTTTGCTCATTACCAAAATTAGCTTGTGTCTGAAATGGCATCTCAGCCCTTTCTCAAGCAAGAACATACACAACAGTGGAGAGCAAAGCAATCTAAACAACAACGGAAGCACTAAAAGCAACAGAGCACACCTAAATAGTAGCAGCTTTAGAAGGTAAATTAATAGAGTTTGGAATACATGGTACTGAATCATTACAGTCTAAGCTATGCATTAACTACTTCAAAAATTAACCTTCAAAAATCATGGAACATATTTCATGCAATGGAGTCCAAACCATACCTAGTTCTGAAGTGGCAATTTCAGGAATTGTGATCCGAACCATTGTATTATTGCTGAGTTCCTGGGGAAAAAAAAAAAAAGAAAAAAGTGAGATTATGAAATGCATAAAGTAAAGCCAGGGTTCTTTTCTATCAACTCAGAACTCATTTCTGTATTACGCATATTCCTAATTCTTTGCTACACTAAAGATCTGCAACCTCAGAAACACTTGAAATAGATCTTGAGTGAATCAATTGAATTCTGGGGCTTCTAGAGCCTTCTACAGAAAGAAAAATATGGAGCCACCGATGCAGATGTGATATTGTGCTGTTGATCAGGAGTTACTAGCAGTGTCTCACTATGCAGTAGAAGTAAACTTGACACTCACTTTGCTTTGCTAATGAAGTGTTGACTCAAATTACAGGATAATACCTACTAAAGTTACTCTGTTGTGGACAGGATCTCTCAAAGCATGAATGAAAGTTCCAAGCTGCTGAAAAGTACAGTCTTCAATGTAAATTGAGTCGTGAAGTTTGGAAGAATCCCTTAGCTCTGGAACTGGTGACAAAAGCACACCCTGAAAAGTGGTAAAAATGATTTGCTTAGAATTGCTGAAATAAAAGAACCCGAGCAAAGAACAGCTAGAACTGCCATTTTTAATGTACTAGTAAGTATTTTGAAAATAGCTATAAATCTTTCCAGTCTCTGCCTTAGATGTTTTACAAAAATCAGAAATTAATAAATAGGGCAGCACTAAACAGATCATCTTTAAACACTGTTTATTCAGGGGCTTTACAGAAGAAAAATAAAAGATTTAGCACCAAAAGATACCTTTAAAGTTAAAATAAACCATTTCAAGCTGTTACAACTAAACCCTTTCCATGGCAGAACTTCTTTTCTTACCTCTTCTAGGGGCCCCAGATGCTTATTCAAAGGCTTGGATGGAGTGCTGACACTATCCAAGGGAGTGCTTGGCCGAGGCATTTGGTTAGACATCGTCAGGGATGGAGCAGGTAGCCCGGGAATAAAAACCTTCCCCACCTTTTTGAGAACAATATACAGGAAAACAAAGTTTCATGCCTGTGCTTCCACAAGCTTGCTTACACATACAGATGTTATCAGATTTTAATATCTTAAAGGAAAAGTTTTAAGAAAAGCGAGTATATACTTAAACTAAAGCCTCTGAAGAGATTAAAGATTACTTCATGTAATTACTTTCTTCAGAAGATGACACACTGAATAAACTACCATATCTGGTCAGTATTGTATGGTATTGCTATAGGTCTACTCCCACTAAAACTTCTAGCAGAGCTTCACTGAGAAAGCTCTACTTCCAAAGAGTATACTTTTTAATATGCATACATATTATATATATATAAACACACACATATATATATATATTTACACATGTACAAATTGCAGTGTCCGAGGTTGCTGCATACACAGAGAGAGCACAGTGCATCTCTATAAAATTTAAGAAGTTTTAATTATTTTGGATTAATCATGTCCATCCTAATAACAGCCATTTGTAAAGCAAAAAAATTTGACATCTAAAGCTCTCTGGCCCGCTACAGAGAAGCACGAAAGCTTTTTGTTCAGGAACAATTCTTATTTTCCATATTCTTGAAGCTTGCTTTGTTTGAAAGCACTTTATTGCTTTAGTATTTTACTATCACTGAAAATAAACTCAAGATTATTTTATTGTACCACAAGGTGCCGCTGACTCTTCAGAGTTACCTCTCCAGTACTGCACATAAACTACACTTGGTACATGAGCACAGCCACCTTCCCAAGCAAGTTCCAGGTTAGCAGCAGTCAAGAGTAGCTTAAAATGATACCTCGTAAGGTGTGACGCACACAGAATCCCTTTTCACAGCCAGCTTACAACCAAAGATTCAAACATTCATTTTGGGATAGGAAAACTGTTACTTACCCGAACCACTCCAGAATAAAGCACAAGATTTCCACTTCCTTCCAGAACCAGCAGCATATCAATACCCTGTAAGAAGCAAGCAGAATATTCAGCTTCTTGTATTTAAGTAAAAAGACAGCAGTTGGACAACAGAAGAGACAAATATTCCACAATGAATAGTCCATACAGAGTCCATATGTACCTGCACTGGAGCCGCATCCTTTGCTTGAATATTGGTAATGGAACCAAAGATCAGCTGCGACTTATCATTGCTCTCTTGAAATTTTACACACCTAGAGATTAGAGAAAACAACACGAAACATAAAAGGACTGTCCTATCTGTTGCGACAGAAAATTAAAACTATGTTGCGTGGTGCAGTTACTTCTGTTGTGGTATAGCTGGTTCCTCCCTTCTTCCTTTTCTTGTTTTGTCCCTATTTTTACTCTGCTAGTCTAATTAAGACACCCAATGTACTTCTAAAGGGTAAAGATGGCAATAAATAACGATAGCATTCAAATTATAGTGAATGTTCTCTTGCAACCTCAGTTTTATTTAAATAGCTCAAACCATCTACGCCACCACAGTTAAAAGCATGTTATATGAAAGCCAGTGATGTACCACATGTTGTCATAATAGATTCCACTAGCTGGAGGAATAAATATGGTAATGTATGGTAACTTCTAGATTGCTTCTCTTTGTTCACCTGTCCCCAAGATAGGGATGCTCACCGCAGCTGGAGCTGGGATTCCACTAAAAAGCACAAGAACTTCTGCCCACAAAGGTCAGTGGTAATAAACACTTTTGATGCTTGGGAATTCTTCTCTCTGTAAAAGAGACACAATAATGAGCACGCTGTTCAGTCTACTATAAAAATTTTAATGAAGGAAAACAGTGTCCATGAGCTGCAGGGTTGCACTGGACTTCAATCAGCACTGCATCAAGTTGTCAGAATGTACCAGTCTCAATTTCAGGCATTAGTGTCGAAATAAATTTTCTAGCACTCCAGTCTCCACATCCTCCACTTTCTGGCATGCAGAGCTCATGCTATTTGGCTTTGTTCTTCTGTTCAATCTCAGGTTTTACACTGTGTTTTGTCCCTTTTGATGGTAACATAGAAAGAGATACTCCTTCTAGAAAATAAAACAACTCAAATTTATGACCAGGCTAGAACCTACTTTGCTTTAGAGATCTCATTAAAACCACTGCCCAGCTCAGATGGCTATAGGTAACACAGCAGATAAAACTGTTCCAAGTGCCCAGTTCCCTTTACAAGAGAGCTGCACACTTAATGAGCATATTTTTTAAAACAATTAGGAAGTGCAGGTGCACATATCAACTTTAAGGCAACTCCACTTCCAGAAAGTCCACACTAAAATAAGCTCTTATTTTACTTTATTACCACCCCCTCCAACAGAAATCCAGAACTTCTCACATCCCAGCGCAAGCACCTAACCTTATGTTTGCGACTGTTTCCGTCCACAGATGATCGATACAGAGCTCAGGAACAATTGGTTCTGTTTCTGGTATAAGGAAGGAATCACTGCAAGTACTGTTTGGAGAGTGGGTAAGACTGTGCCTCTTCGGTGACTGAGTATTACTGGAAAAGTTGAACCTCTGCACTCCTGAGAAAGAATGCACTCCCAGGGCAGGAGAATGAGAGCGGCTGCAAACAAAGTCATAAGACATTACTGAAAAGTGGATTTTCAAAATCAGGTACAGAATCCCAGGAAGCTCATACACTGATATACTTTAAACACAAACCAAAACCACCCTAAACCAGTAGCTAGTTCACTGTTAGCTTCCTTTAGCAGTGTGCACCAGCACAGGAAAACAATTATCTAATTAATTTCCAATAATTTCTGTCAGAATCCAATAGATGAGACTTCAAAAGTAATCCTAAGTTGCATGGTCCATTCCATCACAAATCTCTCCCAACCTGTTCGCTCTAAATACAGCTTTCTTTAGAAAAGCTAACTGAAAACACTCCTGGGACTCTACACCTGCAGACAATTCTCAACTCCACTACAGACTGGCTGTGTGATGACAGAACAGCCTCTTTGGTTCCTGCATACCAATTACTCTCCTGTGCTGTAGGGATAATCGCATACCAAGTGTCCAAGGGCCTTCCAAGAGGGCTTTCAGATGCTGTAACAAAAGAGGCACCTGCACCTTAGATAGACAGACTGGTAACAGTAGAGACAGACAGACAGCAATTCCAGATGTCCATCATCCTATCCTATAGCTTGTATTCTTTGGTATTGTTCGTCCACGCATCATGCTCAGCCCCCACCTCAAAGCAGCCATGTTGGAGATAGATGGTGAGCGGGACTGCATGCTGGGTGATGACATCGATCTGCTCTGGCTGTGGATAGAGGAGTAGTTCTGGAACGGGGAGCCCACAGGCGAGTCTCCTTTTGAGAGGCTTCTGAGATGCACCGTCAGAGAGTTGCTAGTGGGCATGTGCTGTGGTGTACCCATCTGCTCTGAAAACTTCAGCACTGTGTTCTGCTCCTGGGAGAGAAAACAGAGCTGTCTGTGCACAAGCACCACATGGGCAGTAACAGTCAGGAAGACACTTAAATAGCTTGTTTCATCGGTTAGGCGTTAAAAATTTATGCCTAGGTAGGTGCTCAGCCTAAGTTATTCTACAAACCCCACGCTCTCACTTCAAGTCACAGAAACGACTCCTGTGGTTTTCAGGGCACTAAGTTGTTTGTCACTTTTCTAGCAAAACACAATAGTTTAAGCAGAGGCAAAACCTTCCAGTACAATGTAAGGAACTGTGATAAGTACAGTATACTTTGTGACCACCACCATCACGTGATCTCTCCCAGTATGGTACAGGCAAATACATGAAAGAAATTACTTAAAAAAAAAAAATCCCGCACCAATGAGCATCTTACTCTCTTACAAATAAAATAAATCACAAACATCAGGCATTTCTAACGCACACAGCCATAAGGGCATGTCAACACACACAACATTTTCTAATAATGATATCTAGTCCACAATGGATTTGTACCTCTGGCTTTACTCTCCGAAGAGCCCAAACAGTATGTAAACTCTGCACAGTATCATAGGTCATCACGATGGAAGGTTCAGTATTGAGAAACACAATCCTCAGGGTGTAATCAGCCACGTACTGCACTCTAGCAGAACCAAACACACCTGCTAAAGAATCAGTTAACTTCAGTTAAGGCAAAAAGATCGTTTCTATAGCAGTGTTATCACTTACAGGGTTAGCATTTCTCATACTCTCCTTCTGCAATCTGTGTTTCTTTCCTGAACAGCTTCTCTATTCATGGGGTAGCGAAAGCACCCCACTTAAGAATTCTTGAAAGAATTATTATTTGCAAATTTTGTAATACAGAAAATACTCAAGTGACACATTAAGTGTCTGTTGCCATACCAAAGTGGAGTCCCAAGCAATACATCTAAAGTTTTAAACCTACCTCCAGATTTACAGACAAGAGGTGTTATCTCATCTAATGGGTGTAGCATGCTGAACATAGTTGGCAAAGGTTCTCTAGAAAGAAACCAAACAAAGCATGTTCAAAATACAAATGCTAACAAGCATAATTGTTCTCTCTTGCAGCTGGTACCTGCGCTACGATCCCAAAACAGTTCCTCCGATCTTAACAAATCAGAGCCTAAATACTATCTCTAACAGTAGAGACATATATTCCATTCACAGAAGCCTGCTGGATTAACTGAGTCGAGTCAGACAAAGGCTGATATAAAAGAATTATTAGGTCTTGTTTTACATCTCAGAACACTTGAGAATGACCCCACCTGGTGGCCACACTTTGGCTGGCCCGAGTGAACAGAGCCGACACCAGCTTAGAAGGAGTAGGAAGAGGAGAAAGATCTTAACCCAGGTTCAACTTAAAGAGTTTAGGTTCCACAGCTCCCAGGTCCCAGACAAGCAGACAGCCACCATCTGTATCCATCACAGAACAGCAATCAAGCCACTCATCTGTGCTGGCAGTTGCAAATGGAAGAATTTTCACAGAAGGCCAGTAGGGTGAATCATGATTTTTGCAACGTACCCTTTTGAACATTTTCAGGACCATTATTTCTAATCTCAACTCTTGTGAGAGCTAGACTCCCAAGTGCCTAGGATGGACGCGTAAAGTCCAAGGTAGAACAAGTGGCTGTATTAAAGCTGCTCATCAGCACAACATCCAGCACCTGACTCTGCTCAGCTGTATGCCTAGCCACAGAGAACAGTGTCTATGATCCTCACCAAATGGGTAACAGGATGCTCCATACATTTAAAGCATTCTGCAGCTGAGAGAAAATGAGTCAATGTCAATCTCTTGGTGAATCTCCCAGATGCCCATCACAGCTTAGAACCAATTTCTAGGACATGTCTTAATGAAATCAGACTAGGAACATTCATATCGTGCCTCTCATACCCTAACCCCAGGATCCACATTCCCAACAAGTTCTTAATGTAATATCAGAGGAATATAATGGATTGTCAATATTCAGCCCCTTCCTGCTATTGCTTGATGTTCCACCTGATTTCACCTATCCCCACCAATGAACACACAGACCTTTTCACTATTGCTCCTCAATTCTAGCACTCCTGTATTAGATTATCAAACTGTCTGTAACAAAACCAAGCTGCTCATTACACACCTAGGTGGACTTGGAGGTACTTCATGTGGAGAACTGCTGCGCTCAAATAACAAACCATATTTCGTTGGCCAAACATTTGCAACCTGCAAAAAATTACAAATAGACTTATGACCAAAAAAAAAATCAAGTACTTACTATATTGATTATGTTTCTTATTTGAGTATCCCATTACGGCAAAATGAGATGTCAAGGCCTTGTCTTGAGAGAAGGGTAATGCAGACCAGAGCAGGTTCTCAGACTTGCAGTCATACCCATACTTTCTCACATCATACAACTGGCTGCCACTACTTCCAGAAGTATTCAGTGCCCAAACCACACTACCGCACTTCCATCAGCATTGTCGCTTTCACCCAAAGGGTGAAGAACTCAGGCAGCCACCACCAGCAGTGCTTTACACACATCTCCTCCCACCTTCCAATGCAGCATGCAATCAGACAACAAGTTCATCTGTAGACAAAGTACAGTACTTACCTGAAAGGGTAAAGCAGCAATATAATCCTTTCCTTCTATGCTATGCACATTTATACAGGAGTTCTGCAATATGCAGATACATTTCTCTACTATTTCATCACTGCCCAAAACTGTGGGGAAAGAAGAAAAAAAGAACTACACAGTGAAGTTTCTTTCTTTAGACATCCCCTATACACAACAAGTAAACTTGAGGGGGGTTGCCAGTTTTAACACAGCAAGTCTTGATAAATAAGCTACTCAAGCCAAGAGAGCTGAACTCCAAATATTTGTCTAGCATTACAATAAGCAGGACACTCACCATCAGCTTTTTCAGATTTTTCCTGGGGTATAGTGAAGTCGCACCATAAGGCCTAAAACCAAGTACAGTACAATTATTTCTAAAGAATGAGCTCAGGCTACTACACCACCTTACTTTTATGTAATTTTCCCAAAATAACCTCATCTCAGAACGCTGCCTGAAAACGGTCAATGAGTATACTAACGTGCATAACAGTATAGTATAATGCTAATATGCATTCATTCTGTTGCCAACTTTCCACATTTCCATACCTGCAGCACAGGGCTGTCAACAGTGAAAGCCTTATAAACAGTAGATGCTTGGTTTTTACTCCCTTTGCTCCAGATGACCATGTTGCTGGCTACATACAGCTCTTCATCGTAGTCCACCTCTTCCCCGACATCACTGATGCCTTTTCTCAACTGCCAACTTTCCTGAAAACCAAGATTTTTAACTTTTTTTA
>NW_010189702.1:5319-5548 GCF_000695765.1 Mesitornis unicolor | reverse complement strand
CCAAGTTTTTTAATTTTTTTAAAGAAAAAGGAACAAGCCCTGCCGGTGTGATCACAACAACCGGTCATCGCTCAGCAGTTATATAGCTCAGCCAATCTGTGTAGGAAGCCAGAAAGCCAGGCCAAGGCCCCTCATACCCGCTGCCTCTCGTGGATCGTCACCTCCTGGAGGGACACCACCAGGCCGGCCGCCCCGTCAGAGGAGCAGAGCTCGGAAGCGGGTTGCAGAC
>NW_010189702.1:0-5082 GCF_000695765.1 Mesitornis unicolor | reverse complement strand
CGCTCCCGCCCTGCCCCGCGGCGCCGCACGGAGGACGCCGGGAAGGAAGTGGCGGGGGCGGAGTTCGGTGGCGCGGTGGGAAATAGTTTGTCCTCGCCGGGGCTTCATGCAGGGCGTTTCGCAGCATCTTCTGAGGGGAATCCCGCTCAGAATGCCGTTTTGGGGTGGTACGGTCACATTGGTCTTTAAAAAAGAATTGCTGGGGTGTTGGTGCGGTCTAGGCTTTCGGCAGCCCGGGGTTTTCCCCCGGGCAGCAGAGTACTTTTTGCACCGTTGTCACCTCAGCCCCCTGCGGCTCCGTCCCATTCCCTCCTTTCATTACAGCTTTTCTCATAAAGTCGGATCTGTCTCACCTTTCGCGAACCGAATTGTCGCTGCACCTTCTTTTCTGACTCTAGCCAGCAAACAGCCAAAGGACTGTGCTGTAAATCTCTCAGGCCTGTGGCAAACGCCCCCCCACCCCCTTACAGCCATGCCTGTGTTTCTGCAGTTAAATATTTTAACAACTTCACTGATGCTTCAATCTTTTTTTTGCTTTAAGGCATGGAATAGCATAGACGTTTACACGTCGTGGAATTAACTTACATGTCCAGTTTGAGCAGTGTGTATGAGCAGTAACTTTCCAAAGGCAGGCGTGGTGCTTAGGAAGCAGAAAACACAGTATACATTAGACCACTTCATAGCACTGGCAGGGCCTCCCAGACTCCTCTCACTGTGCAGTCATCGCAAAATTTTAGATGCTTATGTGATACAGATTAGTGTAACTCGTAAGTCTGAGCACTGCTCACACCAGCTACACTTTTGAAGGCTGAGAGTGCAGAAACTTTTGCAGTTGCATCTCTTGACTACCAGCACTAGGTGTCAGGCAGTTAGCCTGGCTTTTCTGATGAGGACCACCAGATTTTACCAAAGGAATGACGCCTTAACATGCATTTCTGTATAATCAAATGTTACCCCTGTGTAATGGGGCTGTTTGTGTTCCAGCATCTGCTGTTCTGCCTTGGTTGTGGTGTCACAGCAAAATGTGCAGAATTAGTGCTCTGGGATGTCCTCAGCTGTCAAAATCTGATGGGACAATCAGATTATTTTTATTCTTTTAAGAACAAGTTTCACTGATGAGATCAGCACCATGCTGTTAATCTGCCCATCTTGCAGGCGCCGTAGCACACGCAGGCATCTGTACTACGCAGACGTGTTGGCAGTACACAAGTACAAGCTTACCCTGTGGTCTTTTCAATCATTCATCTATTGCAAAATGAGCGCTCTTCTTTAACTCTCACCTTTATAACTGCTCACCTAAAAAAAGGGTGTTGCTGGCTACAGACCACGGCCAACTACTAGCTTTCAGCATAGCGCCCTTCCTGCAACAACATCCTTTCTCCATTTGTGCCCAAGTAGCATACCAGAAAATGCTTTTTTCTTCTTTTTTTAAATTAGCACCTGTGTTGTGAAACGCAAAAGGAGCCCATCTTTGTCTGACAGGCAATCATCACAAAACAAAACCTGTATGAAGTAGCCTGACAAGAACTGGAAGGGTAGTGCATTCTGACGAGGATTATTTCTTTTCAAGATACTAGTTTCCCATGAGTACTCAAAGGAGGAGGGAGAAGCTGTGGAAGAATTGAAAACATATTTGAAACCATGGTTCCAGCACGTGGTTTGGGGAATCCTTGGTTCAAGTCATGACAATAAGCACTATCATTTTCTCAGAAATGAGAAGAAGCCTGCTGGGGAAAGCCAGGTTTAGGAGAAGCAAGAATTCACCAAGTTGCAGAGTGCTTTCAAATCGTGTCAGAGCTTCTGGCAGGAAGACAACTGGAAGAAATGGTAGCTTGGATTGACAGATCGAGCCAGAGACCCAATTTTCATATGCAGACAAATGGGGGTATTTACACAAATAAGTCTGAGAAATACAATCAGCAGTTTTGTGGGCAAAGACAAATGCCCAGGGCTTAAAACGAGGAGGCTTTCTGCTTTTGTGAAATAATCTGCAGGCTGGGAGAAATTGTCCTAGGAAGAAACTGCTAAGCCAAGGGACAGAATGTTCCTGGTAAGAGACATAGCATATACACTGTGCCCAAAGAAAGCAGCATACACAAAAAGAGCATTTTAGTAGCATCACAAAATGTTCAGTTTTCCCTGCAAATTGTTTGTGAGCTACATCCTGTGACTGGGGTATAACATTTAACACAAACGGGTCGTCTCCCTTGAGCTAAAACCATGTTGCCAAAAGAGTTTGTTATTTAAAAGAACAGAAGCCCCTGCAAATAGAACTAAAAATAGACACAAAGAGGAAGCACAAATAAAGGAAAGAAGATATTTAGCAAAATGAAAATAAAATTACAGAAATAGCAAAGGGGAAAAGAAATTCTCAGCAGATCGGCCCAAAGCCCAATTGCCAAGTGCCATTTCTGCTAAATGGTCCATTTTCACAAATACTATGTTGCCTCCAAAGTCTCTGAATAGTCTTGCGGAGAAATGGTGTCAATGCTGTGAAACGAAACTGCAAAAAACCGAAGGGGTCAAGTCCAGGCTCTGTCCTGGGCAATGGATCCCATAACCTTTGTGCTGGAGAGCCACAGCCTGAAAGCGTAGCTCAGAAATGGCCAGTACCAGTGCAGATACCTACACTTTGCTCTGCCGTGCTCCTTGGGACGGGGAGAGCTGTGGATGCTGCCCTGAGCTGCGAGCACGACTGGTTTAGCTGGTTCAGGGTCGGATCCTGGCCTCAGAGGAGACAGGCAGCCTTTGTTTCTGATTAAAGGTTTTCCCTTTGTTCCAGTCCTCTTTCCTTTTACATCACTTAGTTTTTTTTACCTCTCTCACTGCCCTGTGAGGGCAGTGATGTATTTCTAGGGCCAAATGCCAGTTGATGCCCAGACCCAGGGAGCGAGAACGGGCAATGCTATTTGGGGAGATCCTGTGAGTCCAGCCCTGCATGTACTTTGGGACCGAAAACCAGCTGTTTGTGTGCAGACCCTAGCAACTGTTGAGTTTGGGCTCTGAGGTATGGAAATACGTTACCTTCTCAGAGGAAGGCTGTCGAGGCTGCCTATGAGCCTATGTTCCATATGCTGTTGGAAGGAGACCAAGAAAGATGTGCAGATATGGCACATAGGGACATGGTTTAGGCGGAGTTGGCAGTGCTACGTTAATGGTTGGACTTGATGACCTTAAAGGTCTTTTCCAACCTAGATGATTTGGTGATTCTACACTGGGCAAGGTGGAAGCTGCACATTGCCAGCCCAAGAGCAGCCAGAGTGGTCAGACTGTCTCCTGCCTGTTTCTTCCAGACCTTTCCTATCACAAACCGGGCCCAAGAGTTTCTCCTCTGATTTCTTCTCTTCCCTGTTTCTTCCTCCCCTTCCATGCACCAGCGTCTTCCTCACGGCAATCTGTGCCCAAATAAACTGCAACAAACCCTATTGGGTTAGAGACAAGTTTACACCAGCATTGAGCAGAAACCAACCTACTGTAAAGAAATGACCCAAATAAGGAGATTTTAGAGAGCTGCTCAAATCCTCTTTATGTGCCCATGTGTTCCCATTGTTTTGTTTTTTTTCCCCTCATCTTTTGTAGAAATTGCTCCTGCTTCCTTGCCCTGTGTTAGTGAGGCATTTATATGACATTATCTCAATGCGAGGGGCTCTTTCCACTCTGCAGCCCACAAAGTCCAAAACCCTTTCCATTGCTTTGTTCCCAAAAATCACAAAGCCAGCAGGAACGGGGAACGTTGCCAGGTGAAAGTGCACCCGTGCGGCAAAGGCTGACCACAAATGACTGCCTTGTATCAACAGCCAGTCTGGAAAGACAGAGGAACAAATGCCCGTTCCCCGGTCTCCTCCTACTCCCTGAGTGACGCTGGATGCATGGGGAATGCACACAAAATCTGGACAAAAAGCAACGCTACATGGAAGGTGCTGGATCTTAGGAACCGCTGAAGATGCTTGGTCTTCTCGCAGTAGCTTTAGTACATTTTTCTTCTCCTATTTAATCTGGGCCTCCAGCAACACGCGCCGTTCCTTTAGCTGCTGATCACTTCAAGATGTGAGGAGCTGGTCTGGAGTCAAAGAGGCGGCGAGGGGGGAAATTCAATCCTCTCTCACCAGGGCCTGAGAATGTGCAGTGAATAAGCAGCTTTGCAAGTCAAAGAAGTCTGGGAGTGATTTGTTCTTTTTTTTTCACTGAACTTAAGACATTTTTTCTTCCCAATTGGAAAAGATTTATGACTGGATTTCATACAGTTCTTTTCTTTCTAACAGCCTGAGCAGTGCACTGCCCTTCCCAGCTCTTGTTAGAATTTACCCCCAGAATTGAGCCACTTTGACACAGAGCTATCTTCCTGTCCTGTCTCTGTCTCCTTGGTGTGCAGATGCTTGCCTGGTGCTAATTGGACAAGATTTACATCTCTTTTAATAAGTTAAAGGCTTTGGTAAGATTATAGCAGGCTGCTGAAAAAAAATCAGTTAAACTTGTGTCATAGTTTCAGATAATTTTATGTGCAGGGAGCAGAACAGTTTCAGCAAAGAAATACACTGAGTCACATTAAGTCAGGTTGCTAGTTTCTCAAATCCCACCCCCTTCTCATCTGTGGTGGGTGAAACACTGATGGCCTCTATATGGTCAAGAGGTCTCAGACCTCTTCATGCATGCCAATGTTCAGGTCAGGTTCTGAACACCCAGAAACTCCCTTGTTTCCTTCCTGTGCTACCAGGAGACTTGTTCTCTTTCACTTGGGTCTTCCTCCTTTTCTCATGGTGGCTTGGTTTCGCCTCTGTCCCCTCTTGTCCTGCTGTTGTGGTCCAGGACAATAAGAAAGAATGGGGCTTTCAGCACCACCATGCCCTTCCTCGCCTGCAATGCGGGGTTTCCCAAGCAGCGGCCCTGTCCCCATCTTCTCGGTGTGGGACTCCGCAGGAAGGAGAGCCTTAGCAGAAAGGTCCTCAGAAGGTGCAGGCACAGCCCCAAAACACTTTCCTGGAGATAAACCTCATCCCCTTGCACAGAGAAGTTGTCCATCCATGAACAAGTGATTCTCCTCAGCAGCACTTGTTGCACCCAGCATCTCACCGGGCCGGGCGA
>NW_010189701.1:7935-9357 GCF_000695765.1 Mesitornis unicolor | reverse complement strand
GCTGTGGGATAGCACTCAAGATGACCTGTTCAGTTAATTACAGGAATACCATGTAAACTGTCATGTTTGGAGTCAGTGACTTCACTTGTCAGAGAAGCAACAATCTACTTTACTGATATATACAGTTAGTTAAAAAAGTTCAGTGGTAAATGTGACAGTAGTTGAACAAGATCCAGTGACAAGGTACACTTGAATCTACTTCGTAGAGGAAGACAAAACTGTCAGGGAGACCTTTGTGTTGAGCCATGGGGCTCAGAAAGGGCCCCCTTGCGTTAGCCCACACTAACTCCCTTGGTCCTGTTAACTGGTCCCTGAGGTATTTGCGAGGGCTGCTTTGACCTAACTCAAACTTACCATGAGCTCCATGCCCATGTGAGAAATTGTGTGTGGGAAGTAATTTGTTAAAGCATTAGGGTATAGAAACATGGCTAAGGTCTTGAAATAAGTTTTATAAGATGTTTTATAAGTGGTGCTTTGGAACATAACAGGATGAGAATTTTACCAAAAAGTCAGTAAAACCCTAATTAGTAATGGGGTACAGTGATCAAACTTACCATGAGCTCCATGCCCATGTGAGAAATTGTGTGTGGGAAGTAATTTGTTAAAGCATTAGGGTATAGAAACATGGCTAAGGTCTTGAAATAAGTTTTATAAGATGTTTTATAAGTGGTGCTTTGGAACATAACAGGATGAGAATTTTACCAAAAAGTCAGTAAAACCCTAATTAGTAATGGGGTACAGTGAAAAGTGAAAGAATTTGCATTGTATATAGAAAAGAAGGAAAGTGAAAGAATTCGCATTGTATATAGAAAAGAAGAAATAAAAAGGGGGGGGGGAATTCAGATAGAGTTGGTAACTTCTAGAGTATTTGTGAAGGTTGTAAATCCATCAAGGCCTGGAACATTTCTACATTCACAGATGGAGGTAAATCTTAAAGACCGACTTAAATAACACTAGTTACACAGAGACAATAAAGGTGAAAAGTTTACGGTGATGAAGACAATGAGCCTTCATCCTGAAGACTACCACCCTTCATGCCTGTGACCCTCAACGACCACCCCAGGATTCTAGTGCACATACGACAATGGGCGGAAACTTATGTTAAAGATTTCCCCAGCAAACTGTTGAATATGTAAATAACTTTTAAATACGTTTGGCTATGATAATGAATGTTACTATAAATGAACCTCAACCTATTAGCAGGTGTGCTTTTCAGGCATCCCACTTCTGGAATGCACCCAGCATGCTGCTAATAAACCTTTGCTTCATAGAATGTATCCATCTCTAAAACTGCATTTTGTGAGCGCGTTTCTCACCCCCACACTAGTGATGCATCCACGACGCGTTTTCCCTACCCTACCACTCTTTTAATAATTTGAGTATTTTGAGCTTGTTGTGAAAAACACTCTGCATTTAATGGTA
>NW_010189701.1:0-7746 GCF_000695765.1 Mesitornis unicolor | reverse complement strand
ACCGGTAGCAGTCACCGGACCTTGCCTCGCCTCGCCTCGCTTCCTCCTGCGAGAGGACCCCAGGCCCCGTGCTGCGGGTGAGGGCCACCGTTGCTCCCCGGAACGACCGATCCGCGGCGCGGGCGGGTTGGCCGGGAGGAGTTGGCGTCGTACCGGGGCGGAAAAGGGCAAGTGCTGGCACTTCCGGGTCAGCGCATTGGGTCTACCAGCAGGCCCATTAAGAGCTCGGGACCGGCTCTCTTCAGCCTTCCCGGGTCCGGTCCCTCCTCACAGCCCCTTCCCGACCCAGGCCGCCGACTTCCGGTGTAGCGCGGCCACTGTTGGTCTGCGCAGTTGGCCGAGCGGCACCGCGGCGATGGATGAGGAACCCGAACGGACCAAGCGCTGGGAAGGCGGCTACGAGCGAACCTGGTGAGCTTTCCCCTTCCCCCCTCACTTTCTGATGAACGACGAGAACGATCTCCTCTCCCTTCTGTTCAGTAACAGTCTGTTTTCCCTAGGGAAATCCTTAAAGAGGATGAATCCGGATCGCTGAAAGCCACCATCGAGGACATTCTTTTCAGGGCAAAGAGGAAAAGGTATTGTGCGTTGCCAGTTTGGTCACTTATAATTAATAATTCTGAAACTGGGTCCTCTAGGTAGTGTAAGCATGTTGGCATGCCTGCGATATATTTTCGTGTCCTTACCTCTTCAGAGCGCCAGATGTATGCTTCTTTCCTGCTACTTATTAATTTTGCCAGAAAAAATTGTGAAACTTATTTTTTATGTTAACATTGAATGTGTACAGGCTAGACACCCCAGATGTGTGCTAGCTGAAGAGGAAAGGTCTTGAGCCAATGAACCACGGTGCAGAGCACTGCAACTGCAATTTGCACTGTATGGAGAAAATCATTCAACATTTTTTAATATACAAATCCTACTTCAAGCTGGGTTTTGGCATCATGGCACCAGATTTGTATTTCAAAGTGTCAGAAAAATTGCTAGATAAAAATCTAGATTTGTTTTAGTTCAGATAATGTTGAAATAATCAAATTTGGATTAAATTTTAAAGTTCCATTAAACCTGGTAGTAAGAAGATTTTGTTTGTGTTCTGAGAGACATCAAATCTGTAATTAAATTGTCTTTTTTTAGTGTAAATCAGTGTCTGTGGTTTGTTACTGCTTTGTATTTGTTACAAGTCTTGTATTGGATTTGTTCTGGACTTTTGTTTTAGGAACCATCCATTCATTTGCATCTTACTTAAATCCTTTTGTATTTTATTAGGTTCTATGGACACCATGGACAAGTTCGACTTGGAATGGTATGTTAATGTCTTAACCCTTGTCTGTCCTGAGTTCAGAACTACTTGAATAGAGGTGGTATGCCTAATCTGAAATACATTTCTGCTGACTTTATGTGCTTGAGACAAAAGCTTGTGTTTTTCATCCTTTTTTTTTTTTTAATATTCTTTGTTCCTTGGGAATGTAAGATGGGAAGCATGAGTATTCAGAGATAGAGATTTGGCATGGCTGCTGCAGCAGGGTGTGTTTTGCAACAGCAGTCATATCATACACGCTTGCTCTGTCAATTTTTCTTCATGTGAAAAATGGGCATAATTCAAATGAGTTGTAAATAACATTACATTGAGCTATTCAGATTAAGAGATGTAGGTGCAAGTTATGCATATTTTGTAGTGATCATGAGAGGAAAAGAACAGTGAACAGTTCATTTAAATATCTGTTCTGTGAGTGATTGTCACTTATGATAATACAGATGCGTCACCTTTACATTATTGTTGATGGATCAAGAACTATGGAGGACCAAGATTTAAAACCAAACAGACTTACTTGCACATTGAAGGTATTTCTGTACTCTATGTAGTTTTCTCTTACTAATCCATGGTTTCTCTGTCAAATAATGGTGATCTGTGACTAGTTTACTTGCAAAGCCTCATCTCTCCTCTCATTCCCGCTTTTTCCCCCTCCTTGTTTCTGTTGCTTATCTGTAATTTTCCTGTATTTTGCATAGTAAAATCTGTGTGACATTGGTTTGCCTTGCATGTAAAAACTCTTTTTAAGGCCATATTGTGGAAAGACACATTATGAAAAGCATGTTGTAATTAAGCTGAAGTGCTGCCCGTAGCAAGGGATGGAAGAAGAACAAAGATGCTTTCATTGCACATCTTGAATCTTTTTTTTTCTTATGGTTGTGCTTTGATGAATTCTGATTTGAATAGATGCTAAATGGGAGTTGAATTGGATTGCTGCTTCAGACTGTGTAGGACTTGAACTGTACATTTTGTACTATGTGATCTTTAATAACATGAAGCACTGAAATGCTGGGTTTTGATGATTTTGTATGGGTTAGTGCTTTTAGTGTATCTTAAACCTCCATTTGAATCAACAGTAATCTAGAACTTGCTGAAGTAAATAAGATGTGGCTGGTTTTTGGAATTTACATTGCGTTGGTTACATGGGAGGACAGAGAATGATGAAAGGGATGGGATGAAAGGAGAATGGAAGGAAGGGCTTATTACTCCTTTTCTAAGGATACTCGATATTTTGCAAGTGACATGTACTTAATGCATATGAAATAAAACTGTATTTAGTTTTTAACTGTCTTAATTTTTCCTTATAGTTACTGGAATATTTTGTTGAAGAATACTTTGACCAAAATCCTATTAGTC
The DNA here is from genome assembly GCF_000695765.1 of Mesitornis unicolor. NCBI lineage: Eukaryota > Metazoa > Chordata > Aves > Mesitornithiformes > Mesitornithidae > Mesitornis > Mesitornis unicolor. The sequence goes on along the minus strand of NW_010189701.1, from coordinate 5,081 downwards.
AGGTATGTACAACCATACAAGAAACAAGTAACTGAAAACTATTTTAAAAGTCAGTTAGTTTTAGTTTTAACACGTATCTAGTAAACTGGTTTCAACTGATGTGTTCCTTCCCAGCCATTCCTCATCAGTCTCGTGAAATTCTTGTTTCTGCTTGAACTAATGAAAATAAGAACCCATCTATTGCCTTTTTCCTAAACATAAATTCAAACTCGGAAGATTGATTTTTTTTTTGGAAAATTGATTTTTTTTTTTTTTTTTTCCCCCAGGCACTTAGAGTTTTACAAGATTGATTTTTGCACCTTTGGCAAAAGTACAGGAGATACAGGAATGTATGTTAATTGATGCATAGTGTTGTACTGCTCTTGTTACCCTTACAAGAAGACTTGAATAGTCAAGTAATTCTGATCATATTTCTAAATGTGCTAAGAAAAGTTTTGCTTTTTTTTTTTTAATCTTCTCCAGATTGGTTTAATTGTAACCAAGAGTAAAAGAGCTGAAAAAGTGACAGAACTTTCAGGTAAAGAGGTAGTATATATTTTTTAAAAATTGGAGATCTGTTTTAATCACATTTATGTAGTCTGCCTGGATGACACTGCTGAAAGCGAAGTAGATACATAAAAATAACATAATATCTTCAATTGAAAGAGAAGTTATTGCAAGTTATGTCAAACTGAAGATTTTATTTCAAACTGTTTTGATCTAGAATTGTCATCACATGCTTCTTTGTGATAAAGGCTTATCCAGATTGCAAGTAAAATGTGTTTTGTTTTCCCTATAGTTAATTTCTCACCCTGTTTGTTAATTTTATATTTTATGTATTTGTGTGTTCTGTGAGATCTCAGATGTTAGGAAGCAGGATTTCTTTGTTTCCTGCCTTCTGTCACTAGCAATCCATGTGGCTTCAGAGATGAATGCTTATTTTTTTCTTTTTATTCATCTGTAAAAGTGAAGCAACTTTACTGAGGAGTCTGAGGATCAATCAATCCTTGAAAAGTACTTTGAGGATAACAGAGGAAACTAAACTGTGAGACAGTTCACACACATGTTAAGCTCTTAATGATATACAACAATGATTTTATTCTCTTTGGCTTCTTAAGGTTTCTAACAATTGAGTGCCTGTAAATATCTTTCTGTTAGTATATTGTTTTATTGTTTTCTACATTCTGATCAAAAGGTCAATTTCTAAGGAGAAACATGGAGTTATAAGTCACAGTTTGAAAACTGTTTTTGTACAAGTACACTTCATTAAATATACAGTTTAGATATTTCAATTCTTTTAACTTGTTATTTCCGGTGAATTGTTTTTTTTGCTTACAGGTAACTTAAAAAACCACATAGCTGCGCTGAAGAAAGCAGTGGATATGGCCTGCACTGGAGAGCCATCTCTATATAATGCTCTGAATTTGGCCATGCAGACTTTAAAGTTAGTATTGTATCATGGAGTGGTTTTGTTTTCTTAGTTTTCCATAATCAGTATAATCCTGATTGTGAATTTTTGGAGGGGCGGAGATGGTATTTTTTAAAAGTAGTATCTTGCATTGCACTGACCTGAGTCTTTAAAAGGCAGCTTTATGTCCTGTTATAATACAAACTTCTAAGAAGTTAAATATGCTAGTAGTGCAGAAGTTAATTTTCTAACACAAGATGTTTCTATTTAAACATGTGTTTCCTATAAAAAGCAACTATTTTAAAACAAAGTAGATTATTTTATATTGTGTATGAATATGGTGATGAAAGACCTTGCAATTATTTTTTACCAGAGGGCTAAGGTATGAAAGAGGGCAGAGTTATGGGTTAATAATGATAAGAGAACAGCAAAGAAATAGAATTGAGTTACAATAATCTGGTGGCAGTTTTGGCATGCTTTAGAAGGGTTGATTTTTGGGTTGGATAGATTTTTGAAACTTTTTTGTTATGAGCTATTGTGCTGGGATAAACATTTGTGGAAGACTGTTCTACCCAATAGTTATAGCTAGAAACAGTGACAGAACAAAACCAGCATCAGTGTCAAAAAATTTTTTGAATTACTGGTTGGAAGAGAGTTTTCCATTAAGAATTAAGACAGTAGTTAAAATTAGTAAATTTACACCCATAAACTGATTATTTTAAGAAGTCAGGGAGACTTACTGCAGTGCTGCTAGTTTGAAAGTGAATTTTACCTGTGAGAGTACAGGTAAGGTACTGGGATAACTTAAGCATTAGAGCAAACAATCGGGTAAAAACTACACAACCAAGTACTGCAATTTAGATACTGGACAGGTTTGGGTTTTGGAAGGTGAAATTCTGGTGCTCAAAAAAGGATCTTTTATAGTGTGTAGTTTAGGGAAATTCATGTAATGTCATCTTCTGACTTCAGTATGTTGAAGTCTTTTTGGAAACTTCAGCATACAAGTAGCTTAGTGTACAGAAGTAAATTAACTGTATAATTTCTTTAGGCACATGCCAGGACATACAAGCAGAGAGGTTTTGGTAGTCTTCAGCAGTCTGACGACATGTGATCCAGCCAACATCTATGATCTAATAAAGGTACAGAAGTGAAGTTTGACTACCTCATTGAACATCCAGGCGGTTAGACTGAAAGAGACAGTTGCAGCATCATCACAAATTAATTTTCATTTAAAACTTTGAACCTTTTTACTGTTTTCTCCTCTGCATTTGAATTTAAGTATGCTTTCTTTTCTATTTGAAGAATTTAAAAGCAGTTAAGATCAGAGTGTCTGTCATCGGCTTAAGTGCTGAAGTTCGGGTTTGTACAGTGCTTGCCCGAGAAACTGGTGGTATGTATCTGAAGTTGTGTAGTTATACTACTAATACAAGTTTAAAATCAAAATTAAATAATTTCTCTTATGTTGCACTTAAAAATGCATATTCTGTTGTGCTGACAGGTTTATGGGTTTCCTAAATCTACAAAATACAGTGTATTTAGTAAAATTATCGGCTTGTAGCTGTACCTCTGGAGAGAATAAATACATTAATATATATATTAAAACTTAGTGTTCCACATATAAAGCTATAATGATGTGAAATTTAATTATATAACATGTTAATATCAGTTACTACAGTGGTAACTCTTAGAGTATCCTTACTGCAGTGTGATGTCAGAGAAAAAGCTGTGGGTCTTTATATCTGAATAAACTTTCTGGTGTTATCAACTTTTAAACTTGTAATTTTCAGTAGCATTAACTATTATTTTTTTTTTTTAATGAACAGAGTTGAGTAATTTTTTTTTAACTTAAGTTGTTTTCTGTCATTTGGAGAATATGTTTGTATTTCTTACCTGCTCATAATCTTGAGAGTAAGGCATTTCTTTCTTTGTGACAGGAACATACCATGTTATTTTAGATGAAAGTCATTATAAGGAGCTGCTGATGCATCATGTTAGTCCTCTACCCGCCAGTTCAAGTTCCGAGTGCTCCCTTATTCGAATGGGTAGGATATAGTTTTGTCAAAGTCCTAGAACAAGAATGTCAAATCTTGTGTCTTTTTCTTTAGTTGCATCTTCTGTGTTAAAGCCATACAAATGGTTAGAGGCATAATAAAGACCTTTCACAATTGTTTTGGTTCTTTTTTTATTTTAACTTTTACTTTGCTACATAGATATTAATTTTGCTGATGTTACTCCTGCAAAGTAGTCAGACTTTAAATAAAGTTAAGAATTATTAAGACAAATTACTCGGCTGCAATTGACAACAATTAGTTGAAATTACATTGCTTGTACTGGTTGTAAATGTAATACTTAAAAATGAAATGTGAAAAACTATACTGTTTCTCCTTCTGTTTATTTTCCACTGCAGAAGACACCTATTATAAACTTAATTGATTATAAGAGCCATCTGTCTAGCCATGTAGTACCTGTTTTTTAGGAGCACCTTTGTGGTGATCTTTCAACGAATGAATTAGGAACCTTTTATTCTCCTAGGATACTTCTCAATAAATTTAAGCCTGGAATTAAGCCTGAATAGGAACTCTAATGCCATTTCATCCACCCATTTTCACAGATAAGAATGTATTTTTATGTGTAGATTTCCATACTGAAGAGACTGACTTGTTATAGGTAAAGCCTGAGCACCAATCAAAAAAAATTAACTGTCCACTTGACATAAGCTGTAAAAAATAAGTGGTAGAAAGGATGGTATCTGTTGCAGCCTCCCTAAAGTGCTGTAGTCTCATCTGTCATATGCTGTACTTGGAAAGTTAATATATGCTTGGAGTCTGCGTACAAAAATATTTTCCTTTTTAATTAGAAACCTATGTTCAAGTAAACATTCATGTAGTCCTCTTTCTGCTTTCTTGACATTGCACATCATTTTCTTTATAGCTGTTCTTCAAAAATGGGGTTCCAGTGAGCTTCACTTTATATGAAGTCTATGACAAGATTTCTTTTTTTCAAATATCGTGAAATACCTACTTGATACCTACTAAGAGTGTATTACTTCTCCTGCAGTAAGAAACAAGCAAACAAAGAAGGAAATAAGCCTTAATGTTTAGAATTATCTTTGAACTTCTCCATTGAAGTAAGAATCTAAAAGATTACTTGTATGTTTAAAATTGGTAATATTTTTCTCTTCAGGTTTTCCTCAGCATGCTATTGCTTCTGTATCTGATCAAGGTGCAAAACCATCCTTTAGCATGGCGTAAGTAAAGTTGATTATAATTCAATGAGCTGGTTAGAATTCCATGATAATGACTCATATTTAGAAAATTTGCTTTTCAGCGAAAATACTGCAAAATAACATGAAAAAAGTAATGTCCTGTGGCTTCTCAGTAGAATTTTTATTTCCATTTGCATTTCCAGTATGGGGCCGTAGTTGAGGCTTTTAGTTGTGTTGTGCAGTGATTAGAACACAAGGGTGCTACAAGGTATTAAAGTAATTAGTACCAATTTTACTTGCATTTCTTGATTCAAGTATTTTTATCACTATAAAGGTAACGGTGAGCGGTATTACCTGGAAAAAAAGTATCTTTTATCTATTTACTAATGTGACTTCAAAGGGAAGTTTAAAACAGAGGCCTCATTTGATCAGTGCAGCAGGGCATTTCTCAATGGAAGGAATCGTAGTTTTCAGGGATGACAAAGGAGT
>NW_010189700.1:0-4133 GCF_000695765.1 Mesitornis unicolor | reverse complement strand
TTTTTTTTTTTGTTGTAGTTGTGTAGTTATTTTTTCTAAGAGAGAGTGCTGGTGTAACTCGCCCTGTAGCGCAAACGGACCCAGAAAGAGAGAGGAAGATAAAATAAATTTAAATTCCAAAGGGGTTTCAGTGCTGGTTTCCTAGTCCCCGAGTCAGCAATGTGTTTGTGAAAATTCAGCCTTTTTGTCTCTTAGAAAAAAAAGGGCTAAATCTACATCGGTGGCCCAGTCTAGGTTTGCTATTCTTTGCATTTTCTATTCAAGTGAATGAGAGTGAATGAAGTGGCCTGGGACCCTTTATTTGATCTACTCAATTGCATAAAGTGACAGAATTCTAATATATTTGTTTAATGCTCTTCAATGGGGCTTTCACTTTCTAGCTTGCAAATGAAGCCTCGATCTGCAAAGTTTTGTTCTTTTTTACTTTCCACCTTTTTTTTTTCCTGGCAGAGAGACCATATTTCATAACTTGGGCCACGGTTTGAAGTGATTTCGAGAGGAGTTTTAGACTAGAAAAGTGGGAAATAAAGAAACAGATGTGAAGTTATTGTAAATTCTTATAGTAGGCTCTCGGGCTATTGTAAACCCACTGCAGGCGGTCCAAAGCCTCTCTTTTTCATGCTGTAATTGAAACATATTAATTAGATAATTTGTTGTTAGTTTAAAAGAAACAAATACAGCTCCTCCAAGGCTTCACAGCCTCGGTTTCTTTTTGTTAATAAAACCAAAGCAAAAATCAACCCACAAAGTGACATTTATATTAAGATTCCGGGATAATTCGACACTGAAGTTGATGAAGCCGCTAAGTTTTTTCTCCTTTTCCCAAGGATCACTTTTGAAGAAAGGCTTTCTCACAAAATTCCCTCTCCAGGGTCGCCGGGGGGTTCTTTTCTCCCTACCTGGCACAGACCACCCTTCCCCGCAAGGCGCGGTCCGAGAGAAAATATTCTGGGTGAGAAAGAGCCTGGCTTTCTTCTATAGAAGAGTCCGTCTTGTGGGGTGGTGTCTTGTCACACGTCGAGGGGAAAGAAAAAAAATAAAAAAAGAAACAAAAAAAGTATCCTGACGAGAAAGAATTCACATAGCGTGCGCTGACGTGAGGCAAACTCCGAGCCGGCAGACGCAGCTTACCTTGCCTGGCCGGCTCCGGCTCATCTGCGGTGGGGCAACCCCCGAGCGGGCAGACGCAGCTTACCTTGCCTGGCCGGCTCAGGCTCATCCTGCGGAAGAAAAGAGCCTTTGCCTAGAATGAACGGTCTCTTTGCACCAAGTACGCGTCGCTTATAATGTCTCGCTGGCAGATATAATAAAAAATAAAGAACGCTCCCAGCCCCCACGATCTGTCTAAACGCGACGGCGAGTTCGGCCGTGGCAGCTTCAGTCCCCCCCCTCGCCCCTTCCCTCCGCGCCGTGATCTCTGGCTGCTCCATTTCAGATCTGTGTTTATTGACATTGGACTTGAGCCATTAGAGAGATTTAACAAGTCAAAGCAGTAAATTCAAGCGACGCGCTGAGCTGCGTATTTGTTTGAAATAAGCAGCGCAACGAGTACGGGCGCGGGCAGAGTTGCGCGTACGGGCGCGGCGCGGGCCCCGCGCTGGCGGCCGCGGCGCGGTTGAGGGCGTGGGTGGCGAGGGGAATCCTTGGACGTGGGCAAGCTGGGGCAGTCCAGAGATAAAGGGGAAAATGGCACGTTATAAGTTCGGTCGCGAGTCTTACTAGCAGATTATGTGGTGAGAAAGCTATGGCGCCTTTTGAAAACATTTTGTGTCGGGCATAATCTTTTCAGACCGGTATCTCCGCTGATTACTATGGAGTTTAAAAAAGACCCTGAAAGTGCAGCTTCATCTTCTTAGCTGAGTTCGGATTTCATTCTTGAGGATTTGCTCTGACTGCTAGATCTTAAAAGAAAAAAAAAAAAAAGAGGGAGAAAAAAGGAGTCCTCGTTGTCTAAAAATGTAGGTCATCGCTTGTTTAGGAAAAGTTTGTCGAGTTATGTGTCCATTGATCAGGTGATAAGTTTTGAATGCTTTCTTTAGTTGATCGTGTTGATATAATCGTGGGTTGGACTTGATGAATGAGTTCAGTTGTCCCCCATCTGACAAGCTTTAGCAGCTTCATGCATTTTAATCAGCCCAATGATTCATGTATTTTCCACATTTTTTTTCTGTGTGTGGGATCCGTTCTCTTTTTTTAAAAAAGGTCGAAACTGGATTAATTACCCTCTACATTAATCTTAAAACTGTTGCAAGGACCTTGCGGTACCTAGTAAGGGAATGGCCATGTCACTTGCGCTGTTTATGGTCCAGAAAATCTGGGAGAGTTCAGGTAGAGACAAACTCTCTGTGACATCATTGCCGTGGAATCAGTGGATGCTGTCGGTTCATTAGAATACAATGTCGTTATCTTGCTAATAAGCCTTTAAGTCTCCGCTTGTCTCGTAACTGCGCTCTTGGCGCAGGCTACCTCATCTCTCTGAGACGCTTATTTATTCATTTCGCTAGATTGCTTTGATAATTCTCAACAGTTGTAGAATTCTTGCAAAATCCCTAAGAGAACTGGAAAACCCCACTGGAAGGTGCCGGGAATCCAGTTTTCATTGTAACTATTTTGCCCTTGCTCATAAAAAGGGACTGTATATTGGACTACAGAAAAACGGGTACAATTTTAATTGTTACAGTTTGCAACCTATCGGTTTTGGAAGTGTGATCAATAGAGATGAAGAAATTATAGCAGCGGTGGTTATAACTGCAATGCGTGAGGAAGTTTAAACGACAGGTAAAAGACTACAGCAGCTCACTTTCCTCTAAAAAGATTTTGAGATGTCACTTGTAAGGAAAACCACAGCTGACAAAAATACAGTATTCTCTTAAAAACTAATTCTTTCAAGAATTTTATGTTTCTTCTGTATTGTAGAAGCTCACTAATTTGTATACTCTTTAGATAAAATTTAACTGGGAGTCTGTAGGTGATAGATATACATACACAGGTGTAAATGTAATATGTGTTTGTATTTGGTATAAGTGTATAGGACACTTGCATCTATGCATATGTAGAGATATATAGTTAGAAAAAACACAGAGCACAATTGTGTATGTTACCTCTTCTGTAAACTGGCAATAATGACGATTTTCTCTAATGTTACAGTATGTTAGTAACTATATTTATAGTAACCTCCCATAAAAATGCTGTTTAGATTATCTAAATATTGGAATAACGTCATTCCTTTTTCATTAACTAATGCTTTTACTTTTCTCGTGTAAGCTCTTCAAAAAGACAAATAAGAAACTAAATCTGCATTTACATATTTTAATGAGAAAATATTATTTGGACGACTAGGTTCATAATTTAACGTAGACACTTTGTAAACCTTTGTCTTAAAACACACATGCTGGGAACAAGAACACCAATATTTAAAATGCCATGCTTATTCTGTACAGGGGGGGAAAAAAAGTTAAAAAGAAATGTCTTTACAGTTTCAATAGACACTAATGCCGTTTGTGTTGGGGGGAACCTTTTTTTTTTCCTTAACTTAAGCAGTTCACAACAGTTTAATTTCCAGCAAACTACCTAAAACTAGAAAGGAGTATATCAAACAAAAGTGCATTTAACAGATTTTATAATCATTCCTATGCACAAACATTTACAGTTTTCCTAGCCCCCTCTCTCTTGCCTGCAAAGCTCCAGCAGAAATCAGGATGACCTCCACAGTTTGTACCTGCTGTTATGTTACTTCTTCACGTTTAACGGTGACTTCAGCAGCTTTTCTTAAGCTATGCCTGATTGTGTGCTTGGTAACAGGTTTATTTTTTTTATTATTGTTTGTTTTTAAGCTACGAAATAAATAGCTACAAAACTTGAAAAAATAAACAACAACAAAAAAATCAAGAAACCCTCAGCTCTCCAAACCTTCAGGTTAATCAGAAGTTAACAGACAAATCAACTTCTCTCTCTTTCACCTGAAAACTACAGCAAACATTCACGTTACAACAGGTACTGCGAAGGGGACCTCATCTGATTTACAGTACAGACGCCAGCTCAGTATTTACAGTACAACAGGCGCTTTGTAAACAATACAGGCGTGGGGAGAGCGAACGGATGCCTTGCCGTGGCGGCGCCCTGCTCCCTCCCTC
>NW_010189699.1:806-5750 GCF_000695765.1 Mesitornis unicolor | reverse complement strand
CTTGATGATCTTAAACGTCTTTTCCAACCAAGTGATTCTGTGATTTAGGAGCAGTACAGAGCCAAGGGCTTGCAAGAGTCACCAAAAGAGGTGGTCTTGGTTTTAGTGTTGGTCCTTTAGCGTGGCTGCCCGGGGGTAGCGTTACTACCCAGGGTCCCCTTGCTGTTCTTGCTGTTGCTGCATTTGCACTTTCTGCCAAGGAGGAATTCAGGAGTAAGTAGTGAGTATTGTGGAAGTATGCATACTATGTACAGATGTTTCATCAAATCCTGGGAGGGAGGAGCGCTGGGTGCTGCTGCGGAGAGGTGAGAAATGCAGCCACCGCCTCTGCCAACCCTGTGCTTGCAGCTGGACAACAGCGAGGGACGTGAATGGCGCAGACCAGAGCCGTGGGGATGGGAGCAGCACGAGGCTTCACGGGGGCACGGGGTGCCTGTGTGGTGGGTACGGAGGTTGGGAGGCTGTGGCTCTCGGCCATGTGAAGATTTTGGTACTCAGCTCGTAGTCAGGAAGTTTGGCCACCCTGATTACAAACATACATATGTTTGGAGATGTATAGCAAGATATCTGCCTCTTTCCTAATTTGATTTGTATTTAGATGGAGAGAGGAAAACCACCAAAGCAGGGAAGTGGGTGGCTTTGTGTGGTTTCCTCATCAGCAGAAGCTGAGGACGGTTTAAAGTTCACATTTAGCAGTGTGGTAGTAACTGGAAGGAGACGTCTGAAGGTAAGTCCCATGTCCTACCCCTTGGCAGTGAGGAAGCTGGATTTGCTGTTACTCACCTCCAGAGACAAATGAGCTCTCTCCTCTAGCTCTGCAGTCAGGTAGTGGTGCCGTGGCACCATTTACAGTTTTCCTTAACTTAAAACTGCTGTTTGTGGCAGTAAAAAGGGTGAAGTTTGCTGCGATGGAGTTAGGGAGGGGCAAGAAGTGAACTGAACCGAACCAAACCTTGGAAGAAACAATAGCTGCACACCAAAGTGTTTATTTAACCAGGACTTTTTTCATAGCTATTTCATCTTATTTTCCTCTTGTCCTTGCTCGTGCTTTTCTCATCTCTATGCAGCATATGGAAAGGTTGAAAAGTGGCAATTACTAAATGAGAGCAGACAGAAACTGTTCTCCAGCAGCTCCAGATGGGGGTCAGCGATGCTGCTCAGAAGCCCTGTGCCAGCGCTTCACTCTGCAGTATAAAATGCCCTCTAATGGCCAAGTCGCTGCATAACTCATCGGGCAAACCAGCACGGTGTCGGTTTTCTCCAGGCTTTAAATTTGGTTCTGCTGATTTTGGTACAGGAGCAAAAAACTGCTTGAGTAGACGAGAGCTTTCGTTTATCCAGATGTGGAAACAGCAAAGCTTTGCTTCACTCCAGCATTAGTGAAAATAAATAAGAAGTAATTCAAGGAACTCTGGAAGAAACACAGACTGAGTTCTTATTTTTCGGTATGGCAGGGACCTTTGGAGACTGTACAATTATTGATGTATCATTTCCTCTCGTTTTATTTGAAAAGTGAAGGGAAGTTTCCCAGACGGTTCCGCGCTGTAGCGATATCAGCGTGCGCGTTATCAGTGTCAGATACTTAGAAAAACAAGATAAGAGCGGCTGAAGGAGGCCCGTGATTAATTAGCAGATGGATTAGGCGCTCTCCAAGCTAAGTGGATAATTTGGGTTCAGCTCCTGGGTATTGTTTTCCCCACCGCCAGGCCCCCAAAGGCTGTTTGTGCAGGGTACACAGAGCATCGACCGCCTTCGCTTCTGCTGCCAGGAGATGATGACGGTTATTTTCTTTAAAGCAATTTTCTTGCTGTCCATCTGGGTCATGTGTTTGTATTTCAGCTTTTGGAGTGAAAGGGGTTGCCAGTTCTGGTATTTCCTTCTTTTACTTGAAAACTCAGAGGATCTGCTGTTACTGCCTGACAGAGGAGCGTGCCTGGATCTTCTTTTCTCAGAGCCAAGAGCCGCTCAGTAATGGTGGGAAGTAAAATCGGGGGAAAAACAATGTTGACAAATAAAATAGGGGAAAAAATGTTGAAAAATTAAATAGGGGGAAAAAATGTTGGAAAATAAAATAGCAACAAAGCCCCAGATATCTCACTCCCCTCTTTTATACCACGGCTATTGAGGCGACTTGAATACTGCCATTTAAGTAAGTTTTTGTAGCATCTCTCTGGCTACCGAGAACCCAATGTGGAGCACAGTTTGAAACCTGAAACGCCATTCTGAAAGAAACTTAAAAAAATCCGGATCCAAACAAAAACCTCTCTGGTGCTTCGTGCATCATTAAGGTGGAGAAGGAAAACGCTACGAACCCATGTGTCTTATTTTCCTTTGAAGGGCAGACATACATACATACATACATACATACATACATACATGTATATAAAACTGTGATTCATCCTTTACTGAGTCTACACGTGCCTTTGATGGCGTACAACTGATGAAGGATCTCACCATGGCTTTCAAGGGCGGAAAGAAATGCAGGATCAGGCCTTGCACGTCGCCTTTGAAGCCGCATTATTTTAGCACAGCCTGCGCGTCGTTGCCTCGTGTTTTAAGATGTGGTCTGCATCGTTATGTCGCGTGTTCAATTTAGCAGCAGATGTGCGGGCTCATACGCCGTTATGGTACATTTTGTTCACTCATATAATAGCGAGTTCCTCAAAAGTGTTCCCGGTTCTGCAGCGCAGGACTCCTGCGGTGTTATTCTCTATTTTCCTCTACGGTGAGGAGCAGAAGAGCTCTTTATTTGCCATCAGCAGGTGCTGACGTGGGAGTGCCGGCACTCCGGGGAGCTCATTTAACCTGCTGCCATCCCGCTTTCTCTGCAGCCACCGAGGGCGCTTTTCCCAGCAGTATTTCGGGGGAGGGCACCAGGTAGGCAGCAGAGGGGTGAGACTTTGGTCGTTAGGTTCCTGGGCAGGAAAAAAGGGAGTCACGTAGACAAAAAGTGCGTGTTGCCACCTGCGGCGGCATCCAGTCATTCCCACAGATGGGGCCTGACTGCAAAACGTCGCTGAACGCTCTGCGGCAGCAAAATCATAACCAGTACAAGCACTGAACCTAATTAATGATGGTTTTGTAACAAGAGTCCTGCCCTCACTGTTTCAGGGGTGCTGAGGGATGCAGGCTGCTGGGAGCCTGGCACTGAGGTGTGATTTACAGCCAAGATTATTCTCCCAAAAATTGGGAAAAAGCCTTTTTCTTTAATCCCCAGTATCCTATTTCCCGTGCAATGGCTGAGGGCGTTTAATGGAGCAGGAGAAGTCCAAACCCTGGCCACACAGAAACTGTGTGGATCCCCCTTCCCAAGTGGGAGGGTTTCCATCCCTCAGGCCTTTAACAAAAAAAATTAACCTATTTTTTACTTTGGCTAATGAAAATCTATGTTTGCTCTCGCTACCCGTATAAATATTTAATCCATTTTTGGTTCCTGCTGGGCTATCGGGCTTAATGGTGTCTTGACGCTGCGAGTTCCCCGCGTCGTTTTATTGTGCTTTAAAAGAAAACATCCAAAAAAAGGATCTCGGGAAGGAGCGTGTGGGCATCTCCTCCCTTGCTTCCCTCCTCCTCCCTTGCGGTCGTGCCAGGGCTTTAGAGAGAGGAGAAGGTGGCGGGGGCTGAGCAGGGGCATCGCCCTCAGGGATGTGCCGCCGGAGGGAGGATGACACCGTGTTCGCAGAGCCTCCCTCCTGCATTGTACCAGCGCTTTTGTCCGCTCCCCTCCCCTGTCATTATCTCTGTGTGTCTCCGTCTTTCTTTTCTCCGCCGTTCCTTTCTCGCGCCGAACGCTGCTTCTCAACCTCTCCTGCCCTCCCCGCGGCAGCTGCCGGCAGCCGAAATGATCGACCGCGGCGATGGCCGACCGGATCACAGGAGTCAACGCGTGGCGATGCTAACACAGGGCTTCAGCACTTCACAGCTCTGAGGGCTGCTCTTGCGTTCAAATCGCAATTCAAGTGCAATCAAGCTTTGGAAACTGGACCTTAATGTAAAGGAGGTGGCGGGGAAAGCTGCCCTTGGCATCGGTAGATGCTGACTTCATGATTTTGGACTGCTTGGGCATCCTGGTCTGCTTCCAGCAGAGAGGACTGATGTCCTGCAGTAATCACGAGTACAAAACCCTCTTGGGGAACCGCTCCTTTCCTGAGGGCCTAGGAAATGGCCTGGGCTCTTGAATGGCCTCAAGTTGCACCAGAGGAGGTTTAGTTTGGATCCGAGGAGGAATTTCTTTAAGGGTTGTCAAGCACTGGATGGGGCTGCCCAGGGAAGTGGTGGAGTCACCATCCGTGGAGGGGTTTAAAAGATGAGGAGATGTCATGCTTAGGGACATGGTCTAGTGGTGGATTTAGGGCTGGTTTGATGGTTGGACTCAATGATCTTAAAGGTCTTTTCCAACGTAAACCATTCTGTGATGCTATGAAATGTCTGATGATAGATTTTCCCTTGTTTAAATAAGGAGTTGTACCTGTGGAAACCCAGTTTAGATGTGAGGAAGGACGGAAATTTGCCATTTAGAAATGGGAGATTTTGCAGCTCCTGGAGCCAGGAGTTTTCTATGGGAAGGAATCTCCATTTTGTTGATCCCATATTTCACAAAGGGTAGAAAATGCAGTCAGGAATTGTAAGCAACAGGTTTCTGGCTCCACTGAGGGTCTGGGAGTGTGCACGTGGTTTTTTTGGTTGTTTAGAAAGACGCTTGTGTTTGAAGTTAAAGAGGAGCCCCACTTAACCTACAACGGCGTGTTCACGGGCACAAGTGATGTGTTGTACCACTTGTTCACTCACACCTCGACACGGCAGCGACCACGGGTTCATTGCATCCCAGCCGCCGAGCTGCATTTTGGGCAGGACTCATGGGCACGGTGTCAGGGTGCTCCACCAAAGCCTGTGGTGCTGCAGTGGGGCTGTGCGCTTGCATTGGCAAGACGGGTGGGTGTAGGG
>NW_010189699.1:0-775 GCF_000695765.1 Mesitornis unicolor | reverse complement strand
AACAGGGTTTGAGACACGGCTCTGGTACGGAGCGGTGGCTTTCGGTCACCTGCCAGGTGTCACCGTGGTTTGATCCATGGGTGCTCTCCAATAGACATTGCTGGTGTTTGTGGCACTACCCACGTGTGCCATGAAAAGACAGCAAAACAGTGCTAGCTGAAAGGCAGGACCTTCTTCATCAACCACCTTCCTCTTCTTCAGGTCTAACAGTGCGTTTTATTTTGGAATACCACCTCAAACCCTGACACAGCTTTCTCCGCTCCTATTTTCCAGCTCACGGGTTGTGGTATTTAACGGGCAGTATTAAGCAGCTGTTTAAATGTGTCATGCCAGGGTTGCTTTGGGTTTTTTTTTCCTAAAACATTGTGTTAAAGTACGGTCCTTCTTCAAATACATAAATAACGGCTGGGCTATCGTTGTGTCCGAGGGTTTTCAAGAAAATTTACATTCTGAAAGACACTGTTGGAGGCTGACACAGCCATGCAATTACTGTATGTAAATCGCTTCACTTGTTTCCTAATCTTGCTGAAGATGAAGTACAGTTTTTGTGTGCGCGCCTCTCTCTCTCAAATTTCCTTACACAATGAGGTTTTCGTCTGTTTTAATTGCTGGCCGTGATTTTTGCTCTGCCGTAGCCTGATTGTATTTATTTTCTTGTGGAGGACGTTTAGCCTGGAGATTGTTTGGAGATTGGGTTGGCTGTGGAAATCGCTGTGGATAGATTGGAGTTGGGTGCGCAGCGAATTGCGTCCTGCATCCCCCAAATGGAGGAACC